>NW_026884076.1:0-52962 GCF_032173495.1 Musca vetustissima
CAGCTATTAAGACCTCTTCATTTGCGGTAATTTTACTGCGGCTACTCTACGAATAATTCAATTATGTAAATGTGAAAAAATTTGCAATTATAATGAAATCGAATGGGTAAAATGAAAACAAAGTCATAAGCGGAATAATACCCTACAAGAGGCTTTTTATCCTTCAATGAAGCCAAGGCTTTAATAATTACTTTTAAAAAATTCATCCCCTTAGGGTATGCTATAAAAATATTTCCTTTAAAAATCCATGTCTTCAAAAAAATCCATGCGTCAGGGTATGCCTTAAAAATATTTCTTTTAAAAATACATGCCTTCAGGGTATGTTTAAAAAATATTTCCTTTAAAATTTAATACCTTCATGCCTTCAGGGTATGCTTTAAAAATATTACCTTTAAAATGTAATGCCTTCAGGGTATGCCTTAAAAAATATTTCCTTAAAAAATCCATGCCTTCAGGGTATGCCTTAAAAAATATCCTTTAAAAATGCATGCCTTCAGGGTATGCTTTAAAAAATATTTTCTTTAAAATTTAATTCCTTCAGAGTATGCCTTAAAAGTATTTCCTTTAAAAATCCACGTCTTATTGCTAGGCTTTGAAAAATATACTTTTAAAAATCCACGCCTTAAGGTATGCCTTGATTTGCACCTTATGACTATCTCAAGTAGGGTATTCGATTTTTGTTTTCAATTTCATGCGAAAAACGCAACCGAATTTGCATAACCGATTTCAACACCGATTACCTTATTAATTCGAGATCCGACGTGTTAACAAGTGCATGTGCCAACGAAGTAGCTGTGATTTGGAAGAAGGATTTCCAAATTAGCATGCAATACTGGCATAAATCTCGACGTCAACAATTTACAGTTAATTAAATGGTTATTTTCTTTATGAAGCCATAATTCTGGAAATTTAATAAAAATGTTTAAAACTGAACAATGAATAATTTTCCGATTTAAAAGTAAAGAGATTTAACCCTTAAAAAGCACAAAATGAAAACGGAGTTGTAAAAACGTAATTCATTATGATTTCATTTCATTAGAATCGGCAAATCATGGCATATCTATAAGTTGTGTATTTTTTAAAAGAATATTTTAAAGCATTCCCATAAGGCGTGGATTTTGTTAACTAATATTTTAAAGCATATCCATAAGGCGTGGATTTTTTAACTAATATTTTTCAAGGCCTACCCATAAGGCGTAAATTTGTATCGAATATTTTAAAGCATACCCATAAGGCGTGGATTTTTCAAGGCATACCCACAAGGCGTAAATTGTTATCGAATATGTTAAGGCATTTCCATAAGGCGTGGATTTTTTAAACTAATATTTTTCAAGGCATACTCATACGGCGTACATTTTTCAAACCAATATTTTAAAGCATAGCCAAAAGGCGTAGATGCTTTAAACTAACATTTTAAGGCATAGCCATTAAGCGTAGGTTTTTTAATCGATTATTTTAAAGCATAACCAAAAGGCGTAAATAATGTGACGAACAATTTTCAAAGCTTAACGAATAATTTTCAAGGCATAACCATAAGGAGTACATTTTTTAAAGAATATTTTTTAAGGCATAACCATAAGGCGTAGATTTTTTAAAGAATATTTATCAAGGTATAGCCATAAGCCTTATGGCATAAGGCTCTCACATTTTGTTTTTATTTCTGTAAATAATTTACGGGTTAATAGAAAATGTCACATTAACTTCGAAAAACAATTAAACTAAAGGCCATCATCTTTTACATTTTCGATTTCCATCAGTTCATTTGGCAACCGGATGCATTCAGCAATTGACGAACGGACCACAAGGTGGTACTGATGATTGCGTGCCATCAGAACCTTAAATATCAGTGTTATAAACACAATTTCCTTTTGGTTTTTCATCAACACTTCAATCAGTGCGGCCACTATGTTTTCCCCACTAACTTGTCATTCTTTCGTCTTCTGCACGGTTCATTACAATTTTATAGTTGTACAGTTTTTTTTTTGTAATTTTCGCCATGCTTTCCACAAAAAGAAAAAACCTTGAAGATTATGGTTTTGATAATAAACAGAAGTTGACCAAGTTGGGGAAAAACTCACCCAGCCAAAGAAAATACGACAACGAAGAATAAGTAGAAGTGGAAAACTAAAATGTGTATTGGTGCAATGGCACTTAACCTTCTTCCGAAAAGCACAAAAAACAACAACGGCAACGACAAAAAAGAGGTCAACTTTTCCCAAGTAATACGAAACAAATGACCTGTCCATAGCCACAGAAAAACAAAATCTAGTGGCCAGTGATTGGCTTCACTAAAAATGGAGGTCATAGTCAGCCCAGTGACCAGCAACAACAAACACAATAGCGGCGATAATAATCATAATTATTATTGCGTTACAAATGTTTAAGGCTAATATCTTTGGAATCTGTTTTTTGTTGCGGGGTGCTTATTTATTTATTTATTTTTTTGTTTTTGATGGGCAAGCACAACAACATTAGCTAACCCAATAGTCCCACCGAATTCCAGTTTGAACTAGTGGGGTAGGAAAAAATGACTTTATGGCAAGGCCTTTTTCCTTTAAAAATCCACGCCATAGAGATATGCCATGAAAAATATTCCTTTAAAAATCCACGCCATAGAGATATGTCATGAAAAATATTCCTTTAAAAATCCACGCCATAGAGATATGTCATGAAAAATATTCCTTTAAAAATCCACGCCATAGAGATATGCCATGAAAAATATTCCTTTAAAAATCCACGCCATAGAGATATGCCATGAAAAATATTCCTTTAAAAATCCACGCCATAGAGATATGCCATGAAAAATATTTCCTTTAAAAATCCACGCCTTGTGGTTATGCCATGAAAAATATTTCCTTTAAAATCCAGCCTTGGAGGTATGCCATGAAAAATATTTCCTTTAAAATCCAGCCTTGGAGGTATGCCATGAAAAATATTTCCTTTAAAAATCCGCGCCTTAGATGTATGCCATGAAAAACATTTCCTTTAAAAATCCACGCCTTAAGGTATGCTATTAAAAATATTTCCTTTAAAAATCCACGCCTTAGAGGTATGCCTTGAAAAATATTTCCTTTAACCCTTTCAGTGTTTTTGTCGAATATATTCGACATTTAAACGTACTCTCTTTCTCTGCGATTTTTCGGTTATCTTATGTACCGTTACTATTGATGTTTTTATTTTTGCTGAAAGAAAGACGAAACAGGCCGAGGGTTAAAATGACAGTTGCTATTTTTTCTAAACTATATCCCTTTATATGATTTTAAATACGAAATTTTAGATTTTTATTCCGACAAAAAATTTTATTGACACTGAAAGGGTTAAAAATCCACGCCTTTGAGGTATGCCTTGAAAAATATTTCCTTTAAAAATCCACGCCTTTGAGGTATGCCTTGAAAAATATTTCCTTTAAAAATCCACGCCTTTGAGGTATGCCTTGAAAAATATTTCCTTTAAAAATCCACGCCTTGTGGTTATGCCTTGAAAAAATTCCTTTAAAACATACACGCCTTAGAGGTATGCCATGACAAATATTTCCTCTAAAAATCCACATCCATCTCCTTTTATTTATTAGGTAATTTCTGGAAAATAACAATTGCAAGTCAATAAACAAATGAAGGTCGAACGGTTCGAATGTTCCAAACAACCTATTACAATTGAATCATGAGTCGCTGAACGTTCGAAAAGCAAAAAAACACCCACAGTTTAATGATCACGAATGGGAGCAATTTCAAGATACTTGAAACTAAACGATTTTCCCCACATCCCATAATTAACAACGGCAACAACTGTAACAGTTGACCATATTTGGTAATGTCAAGAATTTTTTTATTTTGCTGCACATTGTTTGTTGTTGCTATTTTTTATTTATTTAAACAAAATAGAGACACATAAATGATTGCCACTGGCTCATTATTTAGCCGTAGTAGCAGAACTGCTGCCAGCCAATTCATTAACAGTACCAGCACCATCACCATTCGTCTGTTAATCGGAATCGATGCAACATCGACAAACAAATAAATCTGCCCACAGATGTTTAATTTCTCAAATTTGTCTTCTTTTTTTGTCACTTGTTTGTCATTATCGGATGTTTAAAAAAAAAAACAAGAATCACATTTCTAAGTGACTCATAGATGAGATGTTGTGGTCCACATTTCGTAGACAAAATAACCTCTAAAGACAAATTTGGTAAACTCGATACATACACCAGGTTTTTGGTTTTTAGGTGGGATGAAATTTCTAGACAAATTAATTTTATTTTAAAAATAAGTTGGAAAATTAAATAGAAATATATTATATTACATACATAAGCTTTACAGCAACAACAACAAAATAACTTAATAGAAATAATTTTATAATTTTAAATTGATCTCCCACGCTGATCATTTAAAATTAACGTTACATAGAAATCTTCTTCTTCTATATAAGGTCAAATATCTAATGAAGATCTATATAAACGATATACAAAAGTTGTTTTTAACATAGAGCACCTATCAAAACTTCTATACATAGAAATGATTTATAAAAGCTATTCTACATTTAGGATATGCCTTGAAAAATATATTTAAAAATGCTGTATTTTAAATATATTTCTCAAGGCTTCAGTGTATGCCTATAAATGTTCCACGCCTTTATGGTATGCCCTGAAAATATATATTTAAGACATCTACGCCTTCATGGTATGTTTTGAAAAATAATTTAGAAATGTACGCCATTATGGCATGTTTCGAAAAATATATTCAAAAATATTAGGCCTTTAGTGCATGCCTTAAACAATAATTAAAAAAATCCTCGCCTTGGGTCATGCTTTAAAAATCTTTTATTTAACAATAAAAATAAATGCACACCTTTCGGGTATTAAAAAAAATCACGTCTTGTGGTTATGCATTGAAAAATATTTTAAAAAACCAACGCCTTAAAAAATATATAAAAATTCGCGCCTTTAGGGTATGCCCTTAATAAAATCCACGACTTAATAGTATGCCTTGAAAAATATATTTAAAAAAATCCACGCCTTTAGGATATGCCATGAAAAATATATTTAAAAATACAACGAATTTAGCGCATGCCTAGAAAAATATTTAAAAAATCCACGCCTTGTGGCAATGCCTTAAAAATGTTTTATTTAACAATAAAAATAAATCCACGCCTTTCGGGTATGCCATAAAAAATGCCATTAAAAATCGACGCCTTGATGGTATGCATTGAAAAAATCTATTTTTCAATATCCACATGTAGCTGTGACTTAAAAACAATTTTCTTTAACCGATATTAGGTTATGATTACAAAGTATTCTATCTATAGAAGTCGTATAAAGGGATTCCATACAGATACCCTATACGGGATCACCTATCTATAGATCAGCTATAATATATCCCTATAGAGATCCTATATATATATATAGAGCAACAATATATATTATTCTATAGAAAACATATATAAGAACCTATAGAATATCTCTAAAAAGAATTATATTCATAGAAGAGAGGACCTAAGAAGGCAATTCTACATAAAATACTAGGTTGGGGGAAAAAGAAATCCATTATTTTTTCGGTAGATGGCTGTACTGATAGATATCTCGTAAATTATCGATCAAACAATTTCAGATTTATGCTCGTTGTACGGGTGACATGTCGCATTAAAAAATTATTTTGCTGTTTTTTGTTTGGTGCATTCAGTTGTGAGTTACAGGGTGTTAAAAATCGAAGTGAACAACGAGAAAATTCGATACATTTTACAGTTTTTCTTTGACAAAGACGAAAATGCAAGCCAAGCGGCTAAAATTGTGAATGACAGCCAATTATGTGCAAATATGGTTTCGTAGATTCCGTTCAGGAATTTTTGATGTTAAATATGCACCACGTACAGATAGGCCGGTCGTCGAAAATGTCGATAAAATCGGAGAAATGATAGAAGTTGACCGGCATGTTAGCAGTCGTAGCTAAAAATCGACCATAAAACAGTTTTAAACCATTTACAATTGACCAGATTTGGCCAACAGGAAAGGTTTCGTGTTCCACCAGGACAACGCTAAACCTAGAGAGCCTGGTTGAGAAGTTTTAGAAGCATGTTAAATAAAGTCCTATAGTTCATATAAAAATAATGTATTTCTTTGAGGTGATATTACCTCCGAGAATCCGAAAGAACAACTTAGGTTGCACCTGTGCTAAGTCACAACATTGATTTTCCATTGATTGGCCTAAAATTGATCCTCTAAATGGGGTCTACATGAAAACATGGAAATATTGAAAATTTTCCGAAAGAGAATCGTTTAACCTCTGGAAACCTTAAGTGGAAAATTCGATTTAAAAATGTGTCTAAAGCTTCAAAATACCGATAATTTTACCTTCGGGAACTCAAAAATACACTTTTTAAACGTTACATTTGTTCTAAATTAGAAACCGTTTAGAATTCTCCGAGGGTTACTATCTATCTTTCTGATCTAATAATGAAAATAACAAATAGTTATTCTGACAGTTTATATCCTCCACCATGAGGATGGCATTCAAGATATCTAAAATAAAACCCTATTTATTTTAGATATCTTGAATGCCTAGGAGAAAACTCATGTTATGATAGGACCTTGAACATACCGAAAAATCTGCGAGAAAAGGAGAACTTAAATTCTTGAAAGACCTAATAGTGAGACTATACCAAAACGTTAATCGAATCAAAAAAATTAAATTTAGCCAATTTGGTTGAAAAACATGTCCAAACTACTAAATATAAAACGGCTACCCAAATACTTGAATAATTGGATTTAAATCAGAGCTGTAAGGCGGACGACACATCAACTCTACGTTGTTACACGTCAAAAAGCTCTGGTTTGAGCCAATGTGTGAGAGCTCGCATTATATGATGCACCACACTTATTCGTTTTTTCGGAATCCTCAGGAATACATTGTGCTATACTACTCAGAATTGACCTCGAGTTATGCCAACGAAAAAGCCGACCATTTGCTTGGAAGTGCTTCTTCCACAAACAACTTTCGTTAGATTTGAATCGCCTTCAAGGTCTGTGCGGAATCTAACGAGCAAAAAACATTTGTTTTATGAAAATGGGAAAATGTCACGGCGGTATGTCACATGATGATCATGTATTATCACTTCTCGCACAGCATAAATCTTTAGTGGCACGATTGCAGTTTTTGGCCGACTTTTACGACCTTCGTCACTGATATATTCGTCATACAAATATAATCTACGTCTAGCGCACAAAAATGTTAAGGAGTTAATTCTATTTTTGAATGCACCTATTTTCCATTAACTTGGCGTAGACAGCACTAAGCCTATGCCAGAGAAAAAAATGTCCTCGATTATATTTTCAAAACTCAAACTTAAATATTGAAAGCTCTATCATGAATTTTAACATGGCCATATCGACATACTATTTTACTGATCACGTACATTTTAATACATTTTTGGAAAATCTCTCCTATCTTTACAATGCCTATTTAAATCATTTTCTTTTTGGAGTTAAGTTCTTTTGGATTTCTATCTACCCAATTGAAATACGACAACCTACCTAAATCTCCACCCCATGTAAAATTTCAAACAAAATAAACATTTATAATTTACATATGACGTAAATGACAGACAAATAAAGAATTATTATCATGTTTTCTAGTTGTTGTTGTTGCTGTTGCTTTGTTTTTTCTTTTGTTAAACATTTTCTAAAACAACTGTAACTGAAATTCCCACTCAAATGTAATAAGAGCTCGAGCATGAGAACACTCACACAAACCCAAACACATGCAAAAATAAATTATAAAGAAAGAAAATTGTAGTAAATTAAGTACTTGTGACAATATTAGATTTTATTTAAAACTAAAACCCAATTTTTAAAAGAAAATAGAAGAAAAAATAATAGGGGACCGCAAACCTACTTATAAAATCTGATAGAATATGATAATCAATGGAGGATATTATTATGGGTATAACAGAAATTTTTGTTGACCCAAATTCAAATTTTCTTGGATTTGATTTATTTTCCTTTGATTGTGAACCTATTTTGCATCTTATAGACAGTATATTGACATAATATAGGGGTCTAATAAATAATATGGTCTAATAAATCAGGTCAAGAAATGTGACCCTTTTCTGTAGTCTCCATTTTTAAAATTTATTCGCTTCGGTTTTAAACGTTTTTTATTCTATTTATTTACTTTTTTTTGTACTTAACATATTTTGCATTTTATCCAACTATTCATAATTTATAGAATTTATTTGATACATTTATTCAAATTACAATAAACGACATGGACGGCGAGTGCCTTTTAACATCTTATCGGATTTCTCGACACGGGTTTATTACATTCTTTGGAACGTGCATTTAAAAAAAATTAATAATTGTTTTGCAATAATTACAACAAAATGCTGTAAAACAAAATAAAAAAAAAACATTTCTTGCGGTTTCAATATAAATAGGACTGGGTGTCATGGTAAAGAGAAAATGGAAACGACTCAATTCTTGGTAATATTACACGTGGGTAACTTTTATTTCAACACCCAACAAAATTAGCGTAGATTTTTAAAGAATATTTTTTGGAGGGCTCAGCACGGCGTTGATTTTTTAAAGAATATTTTCCGGGTCTCCGTAATATCTAAATTTTTAAAGAATATTTTTTAGAGGCTTCAGCAAGGTGTGGATTTTTAAAGAATATTTTTTGGATGCCAGAGCAAGGCGTGAATTTTTTAAAGAATATTTTAGGGAGCCTTCAGGCATTACTTGAATTTTTTAAAGAATATTTTTAGGGGGCGCTAACGAGGCGTGGATTTTTTAAGAATATTTTTTGGAGGCTTCACCAAGGCGTGGATTTTTTAAGAATATTTTTTGGAGGCTTCACCAAGGCGTGGATTTTTAAAGACTAGTTTTTCGAGACTACAAAATAGGCGTGGATTTTTAAAGACCAGTTTTTGGGGCTACAAAATAGGCGTGGATTTTTAAAGACTAGGTTTTCGAGACTACAAAATAGGCGTGGATTTTTAAAGACCAGTTTTTGGGGCTACAAAATAGGCGTGGATTTTTAAAGACTAGTTTTTCGAGACTACAAAATAGGCGTGGATTTTTAAAGACCAGTTTTTGGGGCTACAAAATAGGCGTGGATTTTTAAAGACTAGTTTTTCGAGACTACAAAATAGGCGTGGATTTTTAAAGACCAGTTTTTGGGGCTACAAAATAGGCGTGGATTTTTAAAGACTAGTTTTTCGAGACTACAAAATAGGCGTGGATTTTTAAAGACCAGTTTTTGGGGCTACAAAATAGGCGTGGATTTTTAAAGACTAGTTTTTCGAGACTACAAAATAGGCGTGGATTTTTAAAGACCAGTTTTTGGGGCTACAAAATAGGCGTGGATTTTTAAAGACTAGTTTTTCGAGACTACAAAATAGGCGTGGATTTTTAAAGACCAGTTTTTGGGGCTACAAAATAGGCGTGGATTTTTAAAGACTAGTTTTTCGAGACTACAAAATAGGCGTGGATTTTTAAAGACCAGTTTTTGGGGCTACAAAATAGGCGTGGATTTTTAAAGAATATTTTTTCAAGGAACAAAATAGGCGTGGATTTTTAAAGACCAGTTTTTGGGGCTACAAAATAGGCGTGGATTTTTAAAGACTAGTTTTTCGAGACTACAAAATAGGCGTGGATTTTTAAAGACCAGTTTTTGGGGCTACAAAATAGGCGTGGATTTTTAAAGACTAGTTTTTCGAGACTACAAAATAGGCGTGGATTTTTAAAGACCAGTTTTTGGGGCTACAAAATAGGCGTGGATTTTTAAAGACTAGTTTTTCGAGGTTACAAAATAGGCGTGGATTTTTAAAGACTTGGTTTTCGAGGCTACAAAATAGGCGTGGATTTTTAAAGACTAGTTTTTCGAGACTACAAAATAGGCGTGGATTTTTAAAGACCAGTTTTTGGGGCTACAAAATAGGCGTGGATTTTTAAAGACTAGTTTTTCGAGACTACAAAATAGGCGTGGATTTTTAAAGACCAGTTTTTGGGGCTACAAAATAGGCGTGGATTTTTAAAGACCAGTTTTTGGGGCTACAAAATAGGCGTGGATTTTTAAAGACCAGTTTTTGGGGCTACAAAATAGGCGTGGATTTTTAAAGACCAGTTTTTGGGGCTACAAAATAGGCGTGGATTTTTAAAGACCAGTTTTTGGGGCTACAAAATAGGCGTGGATTTTTAGTTTTCTATTTCTAGTTTTTCGAGGCTTCAGCAAGGCGTGGATTTTTAAAGACTAGTTTTTCGAGGCTTCAGCAAGGCGTGGATTTTTAAAGACTAGTTTTTCGAGGCTTCAGCAAGGCGTGGATTTTTAAAGACTAGTTTTTCGAGGCTACAAAATAGGCGTGGATTTTTAAAGACTAGTTAATCGAGGCTTCCAAATAGGCGTGGATTTTTAAAGACTAGTTAATCGAGGCTTCCAAATAGGCGTGGATTTTTAAAGACTAGTTAATCGAGGCTTCCGAATAGGCGTGGATTTTTAAAGACTAGTTAATCGAGGCTTCCAAATAGGCGTGGATTTTTAAAGACTAGTTAATCGAGGCTTCCAAATAGGCGTGGATTTTTAAAGACTAGTTAATCGAGGCTTCCAAATAGGCGTGGATTTTTAAAGACTAGTTAATCGAGGCTTCCAAATAGGCGTGGATTTTTAAAGACTAGTTAATCGAGGCTTCCAAATAGGCGTGGATTTTTAAAGACTAGTTAATCGAGGCTTCCAAATAGGCGTGGATTTTTAAAGACTAGTTTTTCGAGGCTTCAGCAAGGCGTGGATTTTTAAAGACTAGTTTTTCGAGGCTTCAGCAAGGCGTGGATTTTTAAAGACTAGTTTTTCGAGGCTTCAGCAAGGCGTGGATTTTTAAAGACTAGTTTTTCGAGGCTTCAGCAAGGCAAAGGAATATTTTTTGAGGATTCACCAAGGCGTGGATTTTTAAAGACTAGTTTTTCGAGGCTTCAGCAAGGCAAAGGAATATTTTTTGAGGATTCACCGAGGCGTGGATTTTTAAGGACTAGTTTTTCAGAGAATAGGGAATATTTTTTGAGGATTCACCAAGGCGTGGATTTTTAAAGACTAGTTTTTCAGAGAATAGGGAATATTTTTGTTGGTTTTTTATTAGGCGTGGATTTTTAAAGACTAGTTTTTTGAGGCTACAAAATAGGCCTGAATATTTAAATATAGTTTTTCTTGTGGGTTAGCTTTCTAATTATTTTTATCTGTAATCTCCTTAAGTCTATTAAAATGAGATAAACTTTTTAATCCGACTATTTGCGTAATTTCAAAACATTTTCCAATTTGCATAATACAACCCAAACTAAAGTCGTAATGCCATAAAATTGCATAGCTTTATATTAATGTGCGTCATCACGTAATCTGAGTAGGTAGCAGAACTAACCTCGCAACACAGACATTTCAAAATGATGTCAAATACATTGGATGACAACAAACATTGCAATAATAACTACAACATCGAAGAAGACAATGATAAATCTAAAATAAATATATAAATTATTACAAAACTAAAACAACAACAAGACCAACAGCAACAAACAATAAAAATTTAGTGGAAAAGTCTAGACTAGAAGTTTACACCCAAACACAGAAGCGGCAAAGAATCGTGAAATTTGCCAATAAAAACGCCTCTGATAATTAGTTTGTTCTCAAAAAAAAGCGAAGCCAAATAGAGTTCAGGGTGATATTCGGAAAATGAAATGATTTAATAATAGATTTGTTCATTGATTCGAAATTACAACAACAATAAAAATAAATAATAATTTTTTCTGGGCTCTCTAAGTTCCAAATGTCATCTAAAAGACTAAATGCTTCTTGAGAAGTTGGGTGGGGGTTACCTATGCGAGACCCATCCATTTTATAACCTCAATATTACCTTAGCTATCAATTACTTTCATCGCAACAACAACAAAAACAATAAAAAATCAAAATCGAAACTTATAATTGATATGAAATGTTTAGGGCATTTTAACTGCTGCGGCAGCCAGCCACTGATTGGCGCGCTGAACCACTTAAAGCCAATTAAAAGTTCATTTAACTGGAGAACTGGCAAAGCACCATACAAAAACAACAACAATAAAGACAACATAAAGCAAACAATAATCAAATTCCTATGCAAAGCTCAAAACGGTGGCAAAAACACAAAACTATAAATAATGACATGACATACATATTTATAGGGTTATTAAATAAAGACATACACAAAATTTCCCACAAAAAAACTATTCTTTAAATATCCACGCCTATTTGGTGGCCTTGAAAAACTATTCTTTAAAAATCCACGCCTATTTGGTGGCCTTGAAAAACTATTCTTTAAAAATCCACGCCTATTTGGTGGCCTCGAAAAACTATTCTTTAAAAATCCACGCCTATTTGGTGGCCTCGAAAAACTATTCTTTAAAAATCCACGCCTATTTGGAAGCCTCAAAAAATATTCTTTAAAAATCCACGCCTATTTGGTGGCCTCAAAAAACTATTCTTTAAAAACCCACGCCTATTTGGTGGCCTCAAAAAACTATTCTTTAAAAATCCACGCCTATTTTGTAGCCTCAAAAAACTATTCTTTAAAAACCCACGCCTATTTGGTGGCCTCGAAAAACTATTCTTTAAAAATCCAAACCGAATCAATAGGGTCTTATAAAATTTCCCTTTAAAAAATATTTATGCCAATTTTTTAGCCTCGAAAAACTATTCTTTAAAAATCCACGCCTATTTTGTGGTATCGAAAGATTATTCTTTAAAAATATTTGAAAGGGCCTTATAAAAGCTTGTCACGTTTTTGTATATCAACATACCCCTTAACAACCTAAACCTACAGTAACCTGTATTCTGTCGCTAGAAATCGTATATATTAGGAATGACGATATAGGAATATTAAATAGTGGGAATTGCAATCAAGGCTTTACTGAAGCCCCAAAAAATATGCTTTGAAAAATCAAAGATTTTCAGGAAGCTCCAAAAAATATGCTTTGATAAATCAAAGATTTTCAGGAAGCTCCAAAAAATATTCTTTAAAATATCCACGTCTTGACTGAAGGCTCCCAAAAATATTCTTTAAAAAATCCACGCCTTGCCTGAAGGCTCCCAAAAATATTCTTTAAAAAATCCACGGCTGTAGGCTCCCAAAAATATTCTTTAAAAAATCTACACCTTGACCGAAGGCTTCCAAAAATATTCTTTAAAAAAATATACGCCTTGCCTGAAGGCTACCAAAAATATTTTTTAAAAAATCCAAGATTTTCAGGAGGGTCCCAAAAATATTCTTTAAAAAATATACGCCTTGCCTGAAGGCTACCAAAAATATTTTTTAAAAAATCCAAGATTTTCAGGAGGGTCCCAAAAATATTCTTTAAAAAATATACGCCTTGCCTGAAGGCTACCAAAAATATTTTTTAAAAAATCCAAGTTTTTCAGGAGGGTCCCAAAAATATTCTTTAAAAAATATACGCCTTGCCTGAAGGCTACCAAAAATATTTTTTAAAAAATCCAAGATTTTCAGGAGGGTCCCAAAAATATTCTTTAAAAAATATACGCCTTGCCTGAAGGCTACCAAAAATATTTTTTAAAAAATCCAAGATTTTCAGGAGGGTCCCAAAAATATTCTTTAAAAAATATACGCCTTGCCTGAAGGCTACCAAAAATATTTTTTAAAAAATCCAAGATTTTCAGGAGGGTCCCAAATATTCTTTAAAAAATATACGCCTTACCTGAAGGCTACCAAAAATATTTTTTAAAAAATCCAAGATTTTCAAGAGGGTCCCAAAAATATTCTTTAAAAAATCTACGCCTTGCCTGAAGGCAACCAAAAATATTCTTTAAAAAATCTACGCCTTGCCTGAAGGCAACCAAAAATATTCTTTAAAAAATCTACGCCTTGCCTGAAGGCTACCAAAAATATTTTTTAAAAAATCCAAGATTTTCAAGAGGGTCCCAAAAATATTCTTTAAAAAATCTACGCCTTGCTTGAAGGCAACCAAAAATATTCTTTAAAAAATCTACGCCTTGCCTGAAGGCAACCAAAAATATTCTTTAAAAAATCTACGCCTTGCCTGAAGGCAACCAAAAATATTCTTTAAAAAATCTACGCCTTGCCTGAAGGCAACCAAACATATTCTTTAAAAAATCCACGCCTTGTTAAAGCCCCCCAAAAAATAGTCTTTAACAAATCCACGCCTTGTTAAAGCCCCCCTAAAAATAGTATTTAACAAATGCACGCCTCGTTAACGCCTCCCAAAAATATTCTTTAAAAAATCTACGCCTTGTTAGAGCCTCCCAAAAATATTCTTTAAAAAATCTACGCCTTGTTAGAGCCTCCCAAAAATATTCTTTAACAAATCTACGCCTTGTTAGAGTCTCCCAAAAATATTCTTTAAAAAATCTACGCCTTGTTAGAGCCTCCCAAAAATATTCTTTAAAAAATCTACGCCTTGTTAGAGCCTCCCAAAAATATTCTTTAAAAAATCTACGCCTTGTTAGAGCCTCCCAAAAATATTATTTAAAAAATCTACGCCTTGTTAGAGCCTCCCAAAAATATTCTTTAAAAAATCTACGTCTTGTTAGAGCCTCCCAAAAATATTCTTTAAAAAATCTACGCCTTGCTAGAGCCTCCCAAAAATATGCTTTAAAAAACGCCTTTATAAAAAAATCCAATTTTTGTTTTTGTCTCCTTCGACATCCCTACAAAATGTTTTTGAATTTCTTCCATGCCGCCTAAAAGTATGCTAAATAATTCTACATAGTTTGTGTCCTAAGACATTTCGTGTTCATTTTTTTTTCTTCTTCATTCTTGGCAATAATGTAAGTTTGACTGTTACGATATCATCATGATATTATCGTTTGTTGTTTTTTCATTTCTTCGTAACATATCCGTCCGTCGGACCGCCGAACTGTCTGTCTATCTGTCGACACGTAATGAATTTCGAAAAAAATAAAAACAGAGCACATCGCCATGAAATGGGAATAAAGAAAACTACATTGACGAAGTTTTGCTGCCAAGTTTTGGTGGGTTGGTCGGTAGGTGGGTAACTGAAAATGCACCACAAAAGAAGGTCAAAACTAACAAACCCATCAGAGTTCGTTGAAAATGGAATAACAACGGAAAACAAGTCCAAAAAAGTAGAACTTTGTTTGTTTGCTCACGTTTGAAATGCAAACACGAACTGCAGTTTGTTTACGAGCGAATAACCTTTGAGTAGCGGAATCATATCAAGGTAGGTTCAAATATGATGAACTAATTAATGTTTAGAAAATTATTTTTCTCAATTTCCGTTCGATATTGTGGATCAATTGAAAATTTTCAAATAAATGACAAGGTCTTCGAAGCCTCCAAATATGAGTGGACTTTTAAAGAATATTTTGGGAGGTTTCAGCACGGCGTGGATTTTTGGAGTCCTCAGAATGGCGTGGATTTTTTAAATAATATTTATAGGAGGTCTCAGCAAGGAGTGGATTCTTTAAAGAATATTTATTGGAGGCCTCAGCAAGGCGTAGATTTTTTAAAGAATATTTTTTTGGAGGCCTTAGCAAGGCGTGGATTCTTTAAAGAATATTTATTAGAGGCCTCAGCAAGGCGTGGATTCTTTAAAGAATATTTATTAGAGGCCTCAGCAAGGCGTGGATTCTTTAAAGAATATTTATTAGAGGCCTCAGCAAGGCGTGGATTCTTTAAAGAATATTTATTAGAGGCCTCAGCAAGGCGTGGATTCTTTAAAGAATATTTATTAGAGGCCTCAGCAAGGCGTGGATTCTTTAAAGAATATTTATTAGAGGCCTCAGCAAGGCGTGGATTCTTTAAAGAATATTTATTAGAGGCCTCAGCAAGGCGTGGATTCTTTAAAGAATATTTATTAGAGGCCTCAGCAAGGCGTGGATTCTTTAAAGAATATTTATTAGAGGCCTCAGCAAGGCGTGGATTCTTTAAAGAATATTTATTAGAGGCCTCAGCAAGGCGTGGATTCTTTAAAGAATATTTATTAGAGGCCTCAGCAAGGCGTGGATTCTTTAAAGAATATTTATTAGAGGCCTCAGCAAGGCGTGGATTCTTTAAAGAATATTTATTAGAGGCCTCAGCAAGGCGTGGATTCTTTAAAGAATATTTATTAGAGGCCTCAGCAAGGCGTGGATTCTTTAAAGAATATTTATTAGAGGCCTCAGCAAGGCGTGGATTCTTTAAAGAATATTTATTAGAGGCCTCAGCAAGGCGTGGATTCTTTAAAGAATATTTATTAGAGGCCTCAGCAAGGCGTGGATTCTTTAAAGAATATTTATTAGAGGCCTCAGCAAGGCGTGGATTCTTTAAAGAATATTTATTAGAGGCCTCAGCAAGGCGTGGATTCTTTAAAGAATATTTATTAGAGGCCTCAGCAAGGCGTGGATTCTTTAAAGAATATTTATTAGAGGCCTCAGCAAGGCGTGGATTCTTTAAAGAATATTTATTAGAGGCCTCAGCAAGGCGTGGATTCTTTAAAGAATATTTATTAGAGGCCTCAGCAAGGCGTGGATTCTTTAAAGAATATTTATTAGAGGCCTCAGCAAGGCGTGGATTCTTTAAAGAATATTTATTAGAGGCCTCAGCAAGGCGTGGATTCTTTAAAGAATATTTATTGGAGGCCTCAGCAAGGCGAGCATTCTTTTAAGAATATTTATTAGAGGCCTCAGCAAGGCGTGGATTCTTTAAAGAATATTTATTAGAGGCCTCAGCAAGGCGTGGATTCTTTAAAGAATATTTATTAGAGGCCTCAGCAAGGCGTGGATTCTTTAAAGAATATTTATTGGAGGCCTCAGCAAGGCGTGCATTCTTTAACGAATATTTATTGGAGGCCTCAGCAAGGCGTGCATTCTTTAACGAATATTTATTGGAGGCCTCAGCAAGGCGTGCATTCTTTAAAGAATATTTATTGGAGGCCTCAGCAAGGCGTGGATTCTTTAAAGAATATTTATTGGAGGCCTCAGCAAGGCGTGGATTCTTTAAAGAATATTTATTGGAGACCTCAGCAAGGCGTGGATTTTTTAAGAATATATTTTTCTTTAGAAAGAAATCAATCCTTTTCGCCATTTGCATGCTCATAATTAATTTATCAAACCTCTCGAATTATTATTATCGTATAATATAGGTCATAAATTCCGCTTCGTAATAAAACTGTCACATATGAGTAGTATATTACAAAAAAGAACACACTTCAACTTGACATACCACCACTTTATTGCTGAATTCCATAGAAAGTTCATTGGAATGTAAAAATATCTGGTGGGGAAATAATTTTCTTAGGATAGGTTTTTTTTTCGTTGTGCATTGAAATACCAATGGTAATATTTTTTGTTTGTTTAGTTCATATTTTCGTTTTGTTTTACCTTTATTTAGAATCGTTGTTTAGCAACCTGTTTTTGGCCAATTTCTAGAATAGTTTTTTTGTGGCAGGATAATTTTTTTATTGTTTTGTTTGTTTGTATCGTGCTTTGGTAAACTACCTCAAGTAGTTCTCTATTGTCTGCAAAGGCGTAATTTATTTGAAAATTACTTAATTACACTTTTATTGCAGGTTTTTAATTTTTATTTGTTCCTGAAGAATATTTTTTAAAACCCGTGCTAATTTTTCTAAAAAATATTTTTTTTAAAAATCGTCTCTTATTTGTGTCCCTGAAAAAATATTCTTTAATCATATTCCACACCTTGCTTCCTCTAATTCCGGGATATATTTATTAGAAAATATTTCACTCACAACTAATTTATACTCTTACTTTTATTCTCCTGTTACTCCTCTTGGATGCATTGAGCTTCCTTAATGCATGGTCATATTGCTCGATTAGTCCTTGAGGCAGTTTCGTTAATCTTTGTTAATTAAAGATGATTGGTCTGTTATAGCCAGTCCGAGGTGATGGCACTGCCATCTATTGCACCCCTGCTTACTTAGTGTTGCCACTTTCCTCTGAACGGCGCTACCTGTCTTGGGAGCTTAGAACAAAACTTTGCCATCTTACTCGATTAGGGCTTCGGTTACAGTTGCCATTGGTTTTTAGGTCATCTACCGATACCTAGAAACAACTCCTCCTTAAATTGTATTCAGTTTGGGGTACTTGCTTATACAGTGTTGCCATGTTCCTCTGGATGGCGCTCCTGACATTTCATTATGCATTTGGTTTTTAGAATGCCAGGAAGCTCCGGATGAATTTTATTTGGAGGAGGAAGTAAACTAGGTTGAAAAGGTTGTCCTAGGTTGTCCACATATTAGTCTGTAAATGACCTATTGTGCGCTCTAGAGAGGGAGGAATATTAGAAGAAGTCATCTTCGTATTTGATTGTCACACAATTCTACGGATTCTAAAATAACCCCTTAGGTAGGTTATTTCACGAAAGGTGTACTTTCCTAAGAATTGGGGTAGGAAGCTTGAAAAGGCTGGACAATGACATAGGATATGTTCTAACCTTTTGCATCCAATCTTGTGAAAGTGGGCCTGTACACTCTTACGTCCTGTGAGAATACAGATCAGTCTGGTGATTTTTGTTTGGCATTTTGATTTTCTTTGTCCTATCCTCATTTGGATCTCCCCATAAATGTTGCTGTGTTTTCCCAGTCCCCTCGCGATTCTAAAGAATTTTGTGGGGTTTCGTTGCCAATGACCTCAATTGCAAACGCCTGGCACTGTTACATCTATTGTAGGTCGGTCGGTTTCACTTCTAGCGAGTATATTTCCTATATCTTTTCCTATTGACTTGGTACCCATATAATTCGTATGAGTCCATGTGGCGAGAAATTATTTATGGGTTTTGAATTTATCTGTTTTAGAGGTTATTCCTTTTATGGTTTGTTTGCTATTACCATTCCCGAATTTGTAGACTTGTGGAATGATGGATGTTGGGTGGGGAAAGAAGACGGTGTGAAAATTAGCATCAAGAGGTGTTGGTTTTTTGCATCTGATTTTTATCCTCTTTTAACAGTTATTCCATTGTGGAGAGCCTGCAGCAATTAGTTCAAATGGTAGTAGTTTCAGCTACGGATACGTGCAGAGGTTAGTCTGTGGGGGACCATCCCCGGACTACCAGGCTTTTGGAGCAATTGTTGGGAGGGGTGCATGGTAGCTACCAATGTCGTAAGATGTTGGTGGTCACTTTCGATTTTTATCCCCATTCTGCGATTGTCTCATTTTAGAGAGCCTGCAAATATTAGTCGTATTAGTATCATCCAAGAAGGCGATTACGTCCAAGTGCGTGTGATCGATTGGTAACTGAATTTTGGTGTGTGGGCGTTGGTTCAACCTTTGTATTAACTGGTGGTAATTATATTTATTATATCCAGACCTGAGTTTGCACTAAACCAGTTCCGACACTCCGTTATAACTTGAAACTCCAAAGTAAGCCTCTTATTATAAATACTCGATAACACGTGCAGCCCCGTCCGTTCACGAATCAGAACATCGCTTCTCACTCTGCTGCTGAGACATATTGTGTTATTTTTGGCGAGTAGATGTGTGTTGCCTAGCCTTGTCCTGGTGGAACACGACACCTGTGCTGTGGGCCAATACTGGCCGTTTCTGGTCAATTGACAGTAGAGTTGTTGACAGTAGAGATCCAAATTTAGCGTTTGGTCATATAGAAGCAACTCATAATAAATAATCCCCTTCCAGACCCAACAAATGCATAGCAGAACCTTCCATGGCCGTTAGTCCTGGTTTGGCCAACGTTTGAGGTGCTTCACCGCTCTTTGACACGATCATTTTCGCACAGGGTTATCGTATGTGATCCATTTCTCATCTCCAGTCACCATCCTTTTCAGAAATGGGTCTATTTAATTCCGTTTGGCAAAGGCTTCGCTGATGAAAATTCGATGCATCCTATTTTTTTCTGTTAATTGGTGTGGTACTTAAACATCGAGCTTCTTTTTGAATTCAGCTTTGTGTAAATGATTTAAAACTGTTTTATGGTCGATTTTTAGCTCCTGCACGATGTTACGACTGCTAACATGCCGGTCATCTTCGATCATTTCTCCGATTTTATAGACATTTTCGACGATCGGCCTGACTAATATTTCCCACTTTAGAAGACAATTTTGAACCTAGCTGACGGAAATTATTCGGCGTTAATCAAAATTCATTTTCATTTTTTTAAAAATATATTTTTTAAGCTACAGGTTCGAACCTTCTGGGAACAATTCGAACCCACTTTATATAACAATTTTCGGCCTAGCTGTCAGAAGTTCGTCGACCATGTTAAATCAATTTTTAAGCCTTTTTGTAGCGGCTTAGATTCTTTTCTATAGATCGGTTTCGTCTCGAAGAACCGCTTTCTTTATCATATTTTTCAAATACAAGCACAATGTCTTTTCAGTGATCGTTAAGGTTACTTCAGTTTTATGTTTAAGGTTACTTCTTCATCGGTGGTTATAACATCATCGGATTTAACCTCAAACTCCAAATCATCGGATAATTAGTAACTAGAAAACAAGGAGAAAAGACAATTATTACTATTGTAATGAATTATTATGACCCCAAAAAGGTTCGGCTTAAAAAATATTACGTCTGCATTATCGGTCATTGATTCGGCTCGAAGGACCAATTTCCGCATGTTTGCAACAGTACACGAAAATTATTCCTTCTGGAAACAATTTCATATTTGGCTTACGAACTACGTATAATATAATTTAACCTTATTTTCACTTCCGTTTTTTTGTTCCTTTTTAGTTCCTGAAGAGCATCCTCCAAGTGCTGCACTTCTGTAGGATATACAAGCTATGGTAGCCGGTTTCGAACAACGACCCTGGACACCTACCGTACGCCGTGGACAAATTGCTGCTGAAACCTCAACCCCTGGACCAGCAGCGGTTGCATTACCCAATTTAATTGGTAAGAAAATAAAACCAAAAAACCTATTACATTACGAACCCGTCGATTCAGAATGGAAATTTACTATTTATTTGTAATTTCTTTCTTCCAGGTACCAAAGTACTGGACTCGCGTAAACAAGCCGCTCCAGCATTTACCTTTGGTCAAAAACATCGACAAACCGTACAATCGTTGGGCGAAGGACCAGCCAAATATAACGTAACCGGTTTGGGTAGTAAAGGTAAAGACACCCCTCCTGCTGCTACGCTACAAAGTCGCCACAAAGAGATGTCGAAATTTTGTACACCAGCCCCAGGGGAATACGATGTCGACAAGGCCATAAAGGCTGTGAAACAGTCAACGGCCAAGTACACGTTTGGTCAGAAATTGGCTGTGGAGAAAACGAATTCGACACCAGGTAAGTTGGCAGAGGCATGGCAATGGAAGTGGGTCCAAAATAATTTTGGGAGAGGGATTTTTGGCATTGACACTGTTATGGAATGAATGGATGTTGAGTTCGTTGGGTGTTGGTTGGTGGTAGCTGATTGTTATGCGAAGCTTTTTTCACATACATTCCGAACATTTGTAAATTATTAATTCATAACCCATCAAAAAATGAGCCACGGAAAGTCGCTGTTGGTTTCCTTTTGCAAAATATTTTATCGTGATCCTGGCAGCTAAAGCTTGACAGCAAATGGAGTGACAAAATCACAACTGCAACCCAGTTGTGATTTTGTCACTCCATTTGACCTCGGGAAAATATAATCCTTAAAAAGACTTTGAAAAAACATCCAATAAATATTGTACAGTGTTTATGAAAGTCTTCGGTCACTAATGGGTTAATTACATATCATTTATATATACCCATTTCATAATATATTCTTCCCCATATCAAATATTTTCTTTTTGAAGAGGTAAATTTGAGTCCATTCTCTTTGGTAAATATTCTTTGTTCGTAGATAGTTATCATTTTTGTTTGTTTGTAGAATTCGTAGGCCTGTGTAAAATATTGTAGTAATTTTTATTCTTACCACCCCTCCAAGGCACACGGTGGCACCACCTGTATTTTTTCAATTTTGTTCAATATAAATATCAAATATTAATAATTGAATTTATTTTATTTTTTTATTTCTCAATTCTCCCCACCCTGACCAAAACAAACCTCCGTCGCTTTACCTACACAACACACACAATCACGGCTATTGTTGATCGCGATCGAATCCAAAAAACGAACAAAATTCGTTTAGGTCCAAATCATTATCGAGTTGTACCGCTCGATGTTATCAAACCCCGTGCCCCTCAATATACATTTCGCATAAAATTGAAAGTAATTTTAATAAATACACCAGGTAACAAAATGAAAATTCCGATTTTTTCTAATTTTTGTGTGTTCTTCAATATTTCTTGTTATTGTTGTTATATGTCTTTTTGTAGTAATTTTATTGTGGTATAGATCCCAGTATTTAAACCATAAAAATATATATCCTTATCTGTGTCTATTTTGTATATAAAATCAAAAAATATTATTCTGTGTGTTGCACTGGGAAATAGTTGTCTGCAAATCCATAGATATTTAGGAATAGGTGAAGGTGGTATTTTTTATTTTTTCCAGGGTGTACATAAATATTTCCATATAAATATATGTTTTTAAAAAATATTATTAAACAAATAAAAACTGCATTATATTCGACCGGGTCGATCATTTTATACCCTTCACTGCATGAGGTGGACATTCAAAACGTCGAAATTGGATCGGGATTTTGTATGGGGGGCTATGAAGTGGTAAATTGCTGTCAGGAGAAAATGAAATACCAATAAAAAAATAGGCAATCAGATTGGAAAATTGGCGAAGGCCTTTATTTTTAAACTTTTGTAAAAGAGAGTTTCATCACACTCCAAATGTAATGAAACCGAAGCCCCCTGACATTCTAATAAGTCCTGGCATAAACATGAAAACATAATTATTGTACGCCACCCGGCGGAGAATTGCAACACTAAATAAGCAAGGACAGCTAACCACTGCAAATATTCAAAGAGTCGTTAGGCCTTGGCAACGATAGATGGCAGCACCATCATCTAGGGCAGGCTACAGTAGACCAATCATCTACAATAGCAATGACTTTTAACATACGAAATATGGCGCACATTGCGCAATAAAATGTACGAACTCTTCTTGAATCATACATGAGGTTTGCACAAATAATAATGGCAGGATACAACGCCACCCAGAGGTAATTGTCAACACTAATTATATAAGCAATAACCCTAACCATTGAACAAGATTTAGTTGGACCTAGATTTAGTGAGGCGATATATGACAGCTCTATCATCTAGGCCACAGTAGATCAAAAATTTACTTTTTTGGAATAAAAAATGATTAACGTACCTGAAACAAAGCCAATTTAACAATAACAAATTTTTATGGGAATTACCTTTGACACATGAAATTGGACCAGAATTGTATGAAATGTACAAACTGTTCGCAAAACAAACATGAGGATTGCAAAAATAAGAATGGAGGGAAATTGTAACACTTAATAAATAGATAACGATCGAAACCACTGCAAAGATTAATAGTCGTTGAGCCTTGACAACAATAGATGGCAGTCGCATCACCGAGGACAGACTACAGTAGACCAATCAAATGACCTTTGGTACACGAAATTTCCCAATGGAATGTATAAACTCTTCGTGAATCAAACATGAGAATTTTGTGTAATGTCAGGATATAACATCATCCAGAGGAAAATGGCAACACTAAATAAATAAGCAGACTTCAACCATTACACACGATTTAAGTAGTCATTGAAACTAGACAACGATAGATGGCATCCCCATCATCGAGAACAGGCTACAGTAGACCAATGATCTATTATTACATGGAATATAATGAAGGGGATTACGATCCGAAACGACACTCGGCCAACGTCTGTCACATCAGCACATTCTATGAAAGCAGCAGGGCTGCTACAACAAGAACATCAGGATCTTATGGCAATGACATTTGGCCGTGAAATGGTATGTACGAACTCTTCGTGAATCATGGAGGATTGTACAGCTAGAATAACAAATGGCATCGTATAATATCGAACTATTAAGTATAAGCACAGAAAATTAAAACTATGTACTATATAGTGGAAAAGAAAATGACGATGAATGCGGAGTAGGGATAATAATGTCGAAAAACGCCAAAAAGTCGTTGAAGACATGAAAAACAGTTCCATAACATGGCAATAAACACTAATTAACAATAGTCTCGTGAAACATCGAGGCTTGCACAGCAAAAACAGCATGTGACATCGTATAAGATCAAATTCTTAGGTATCAAATCAAATTCACAGAATACGGCAACTATAACTTTGAAGAAAATGGAGGTGAAAGCGGAGTTGGGATCATACAGGCATGTCACAGAAAGAAATATACTAGACCACCACAAAGGAAAGGTCATTGAAAATAACGAAATTTACAATGAAAATATTATCGTGTAACTCTCAAAGTTTGAATGAAATAAAAGATGTAATAGAACAGCTAAAAATCAACAAAGATGCAGGAGGAGATTACAGCTGAGTTACAGCGACCTTACAACTTGGAAGCAAGAAAGGCTGCCTCCAATATGGAAGAAGCTATAAAAAAAAGAAAGCCGATAAAGTTTGCAAGAACTCTAGAGGAATAGACATGATCAACACCATATTTAAAATTCTAGTGGCTATAATACAGCAAATAATTCAAATGCAAGTAGAAAACATTCTGAGAGATAACCAATCTGACGTCAGACTAAATAGAGGCTATGTGGACCATACATTACGAGTCATACTAGAACAATCTATAGAATAGCACACTTCACCATATATATTATTCATCGAATTCAATAAAGCTTTCGGAATGCATTGAGCAAAAAGGGAGTATCCCAGAAAATAATCTAAACGAGTGCAGAACTGTCAGGCCAACCGTTTCGCACCAACGCGGAAGTAAAACAAATATGCTATCTGTCACCCTACTGTTCACTATAGGACCGGATGAAAAAAATAAAGAAGTCTACTCTCAAAGAAGAGGCATAACGTGGAGAATATCACAAGATAAGACAGATATTATTCTGAACCTGTAGAGACTGGCTCGTTGAGATTATTAGCAAGAAAACTAAGAAATGAAAATTAAATATATATGAAAATTAAAAATACCAGTACAGAAAACTTCAAGCGAAGGAATTGAATACGTCGTTGACATCTGCTATATAGGAAACACTATATATCAATCAATATACGTAATCAATAGACTAAACAGACCGGCAGCATTATTCGGACGACTTACAGGTTCATGGAGAAGCTCACAATTTCCAGGAAAATCCAGCTTCAAATAGTGAAACCTGGCTTGGCCGTCACGCAAAATATACAGGCACAGAAAAATGCCTCAGTATCATATGCAGAATATTATGACCCAACTCTATAAGTAACATAAAGCTGTGGCAAACCGATTTCATTGATTCTTCTTCCTGAGGATATGACTTTTTAGCCATTATTTCTCTGGGAACAATTCCAATTATAATTCTAGCCTGAAAATATTTCAGCATAGCTAGGAGATTTCTTCAACGTAAGGGCAAATTTCTCAGAATTTGTGTGGAGATTTATTTGCTACACTAATGGTTATTTATTCAGTTCGAAGGACCAATGTCAATAGGGCCATACGAGTACACGATTAATATGGATCGTGGATTATTCTTGCTGGAAAAAATTCCACCTATAATTTTAGCTCGTAATTTTTCAACTTTAGAAGACAATTTTCAACCTAGCTCACGAAAGTTCGTCTTCAGTATTAATTTGGAAACTTATTCTACTAAAGATCACAGATTTGGCACGATTATTATTCTTGAATTATCCTTTCCAACACAAATAATTATGTCATCAAGGTTAGGACAATTTCTTATTCATTTATTTGGAGACTTATTTTCTCAGATTCGGCTCGAAGATCCAATATCAAAGGCTTAACACAACTTAAAAATCATTCTTAAAAATCTCATTTTTTTTAAATAACTTGGTGGTAGAAAAATCTGTTTTGAAAAGGACTGTTTCTAGAATGAGGACAAATGTCGAACCCTGATAAATTTAAATTTAATTCAAAGATGGAATTTCTCATCAATGGCGACATAAATACAAGTTATCAACATACGACCTTTGAAAAGCCACATAGCCCAATATGCCTGATGACCCGACAAAACCAACGACAAAACGCGTCGCATAGTGGTGGGTGCGTAGGTTCTTCTCATGCATTTCCTTTTCATTGCAAAACATAGATCATTAAGCTTGACGCGAAAGAGTATAAAAAATTCACATAAAAACCTCAAAAATATGTTTAAAAAAAAATAAAGATAATAGGTGGCTTAAGATAAATATGTTTTAAAAAATCCAGATCTTAATATAAGGAAATTAGGAAACAATATATTTTTTAAAATCCACATAGGTATCTGAAATTCTTCTTTAAAAAATCCCCGCAAATGACTGCCTCAGAAATTATACTTCAAAAAAAAAAAAAAAAACACACACACACACTTATAACTGCCTCACATAACTCTTCTTAAAAAAACCCACACTGCCTCAGAATTTTTTTCTCTAAATAAATACACGACTATAGGTGTCCGAAAAAAATATTTTAGGTCTATAGGTCTCTACACACCTTTTTAAATAGCACAGGCTGTTAGTTGCATAAAAAAAATCTTTACAAAATCTACCCCTATAGGTGCCTGAAAAAATATTCTTTAAAAAACCTACGCCTATAGGTTTATGAAAAAATATTCTTTACAAAATCTACGCCTATAGGTGCCTGAAAAAATATTCTTTAAAAAATCCACGCCTATATGTGTCTGAAAAAAAAAACACGTCTTCTTACAAAAAATCCAAACCTTATTTGGTATAAAAAATATTGCCTACTTTTAGGCGCTTTAATTTTTAATCATCCATTTGTGTTCACATTAAAAAAACTTGTTTTTAAATTAAAATATCATGCGTACATACAAATATTCCCATACAATATTCATATATAGCTCTCTAAATCACCATAATATCCAGTCATGTACATAAACATTTATCACCATCCACTGTGCTTTTATGAAAAGGGAGCACCTTGCACAATGTGCTTACAAATGGTGTAGGCAATTATTGCTTTTAGGCTTAGTTGGAATAATTTGCACCTATTTCTATATTAGATTGTTTTTGTAAGCATTAATTTAATTTTGTATTTCGTGTTAATTTTTGTTTTTATTTTTTTAAACAAAATAATTTCTTCTTCTTCCAAAAAAAAACAAAAATATTTTTTTTTCAAAAAAATTTAAAAAAATGTGCCTACTTTTCCAACTAACCAAAACCACCACCAAAAAAAAACATGACAAAAATTCACAGCGCCAAATAGATATCGACCCGAGAGGGTGTCGATAGTGAAAAAGAACTCACCACGCTACTCATTTGGTAGACGTACTAAAATTTACTTCGATAAGGGAACACCAGGTAAAGTTAAAAAAAAATAATAGAAAATAATATTTTTTTTAATTAATTTTGTGTAATTTTTTTGTTGAGTTTTCTTGTTATTAAAAAGCTTTTGTAGTTTTGTGTTAAAGCTTTTGTAGAAATCTTCAAAAAAGCTTCTTTAAATTAAATTGAAATTTTATTTGCTTTTTTCCTTAATTTAGCTCCGGGCTCCTATAGCCCTGAAAAGGCCAATTTACACTCTACACCAGCCTACACAATTACCGGCAAGGGGTCGCACGATGTGGTTGATTGTACACCGGGTAAGTAGAGCTAAACCACCCTGAAGCCAGAATAAAAAATATAAAATAAAAAAAAATGATTTGAGGGAAGGGAGGATGGAGGACACTCCCAATCCTCTCCCTACCCTCAATCACAGAAAATTCTTCCAAGAATTATTTTTTTTAATCCGCACTTATTTTTGGTTATTGAAAATTAGATTCTCTGGTCTTGCACCCCATAAATCATACTCCTATTCGGATCTCATAAAATGTCCAACACCTTTTTCCATTCATTTTAACCCCCAATCCACCTCCACGATTTTCCAGCCCCTGGTGCTTATGAACCGGAAAAATGTAAATTGGATAAGACACCAGCCTTCACGATCTCCGGACGGCATAGCATGAGAAAAACCAACGATACCCCCGCCCCAGGAGCCTATGCCCCAGAAAAGGTTCGCTTGGATCATACCCCGGCTTATACCTTTGCAGGAAAACATGAAGCAAAAATTGTTAGCGATACCCCTGCCCCAGGAGCATATTGTCCAGAGAAGGTAAGGCTGGATCACACCCCTGCCTATAGCATAAAGGGACGCCATGAGACGCACAAGCCCAGCGATACCCCAGCCCCTGGCGACTATGCACCCGAGAAGGTGCGTCTGGACCACACCCCTGCCTATACGATAAGTGGCCGCAAGGAGGCTAAAATTGTCAGCGATACCCCTGCACCAGGAGCTTATTGTCCGGAGAAGGTGAGACTGGATCACACCCCCGCCTATACGATTAAAGGGCGGCATGACCTCAGTAAGCCCAGTGATACACCAGCCCCTGGCGACTATGCACCCGAGAAGGTGCGCTTGGACCACACCCCTGCCTATACGATAAGTGGCCGCAAAGAGGCGAAAATTGTCAGCGACACCCCTGCCCCTGGAGCCTATTGTCCGGAGAAGGTGAGACTGGACCACACCCCAGCATATACAATTAAAGGACGTCATGATTTGAGTAAGCCCAGTGATACCCCTGCCCCAGGAGCCTATGCTCCCGAAAAGGTACGTCTGGACCATACCCCTGCCTATACCATGGCTGGTAAGCATGATCCTAAGGTCAGCAATGATACCCCGGCGCCTGGTGCTTATGCTCCGGAAAAATGTCGTTTAGATAAGACACCAGCCTATTCGATAGCCGGACGCCATGATTTACAAAAGCCCAGTGATACCCCGGCGCCTGGAGCTTATGCTCCGGAAAAGTCGAAGCTTGACCATACACCAGCCTACACCATGGCAGGTCGGCATGATTTACAAAAGCCCAGTGATACACCGGCGCCTGGAGATTATGCTCCGGAGAAACATAAATTGGATGGTACACCAGCCTACACCATGGCGGGACGTCATAATGTACAGAAGCCAAGTGATACTCCTGCCCCCGGGGCTTACGCTCCGGAAAAATCGAAGCTCGATAATACACCAGCCTACACCATGGCGGGACGTCATAATCTGCAGAAGCCCAGTGATACTCCAGCACCCGGGGCTTATGCTCCGGAAAAATCGAAGCTCGATAATACACCAGCCTACACCATGGCAGGACGTCATAATCTGCAAAAGCCCAGTGATACTCCAGCACCTGGGGATTATGCCCCCGAGAAGCATAATTTGGATGGTACCCCCGCATACACCATGGGCGGTCGCCACAATCTGCAAAAGCCCAGTGACACCCCTGCGCCAGGAGCTTATGCACCAGAAAAATCTAAGCTCGACAATACTCCTGCCTACACCATGGCAGGACGTCACAATCTGCAGAAACCCAGTGACACTCCAGCACCTGGAGCTTATGCCCCCGAGAAGCATAACTTGGATGGCACCCCCGCATACACCATGGGAGGACGTCATAATCTGCAGAAGCCAAGTGATACTCCAGCCCCCGGGGCATATGCACCGGAAAAATCGAAGCTCGACAATACCCCAGCCTACACAATGGCAGGACGTCATAATCTTCAAAAACCCTCAGACACTCCCGCTCCCGGTGACTATGCCCCCGAAAAACACAGGCTAGATGGAACCCCAGCCTACACCATTGCTGGAAGACACAACCTACAAAAACCTTCCGACACCCCAGCTCCTGGTGACTATGCTCCCGAAAAACATCGACTAGATGGAACCCCAGCCTACACCATTGCCGGAAGACACAACCTCCAAAAACCCTCCGACACCCCTGCTCCCGGTGACTATGCTCCCGAAAAGCACAGGCTAGATGGAACCCCAGCCTACACGATTGCCGGAAGACACAACCTCCAAAAACCCTCCGACACCCCAGCTCCCGGTGACTATGCTCCCGAAAAACATCGTTTAGATCACACCCCTGCCTACACCATGGCCGGTAAGCATGATCCAAAAATTACCAATCACACACCCGCTCCCGGTGATTATGCACCCGAAAAGGTACGCTTAGATCACACTCCCGCCTACACTATGGCCGGTAAACACCAACCGAAAATTCAAAACGACACTCCAGCCCCTGGTGCCTATAGCCCCGAGAAAGTACGTCTCGATCATACACCCGCCTATACAATTGCCGGACGCCATGATACGCACAAACCTAGCGATACACCTGCTCCCGGTGATTATGCACCGGAAAAATCACGCTTAGATCATACACCCGCATTCACAATTGTCGGACGCAAGGAGAATAAAATAACAAGTGACTCCCCGGCTCCGGGTGCCTATTCTCCCGAAAAGGTACGTTTAGATCATACCCCTGCCTACACGATTACCGGACGCCATGAGCAACAAAAACCCCAAGATACACCAGCTCCAGGTGATTATGCACCGGAGAAGGTACGTCTTGATCACATCCCAGCCTTTACAATTGTTGGCCGCAAAGAGGTGAAAATTGTTAGCGATACTCCGGCACCAGGAAGTTATTGTCCCGAAAAGGTTCGTCTTGATCATACACCAGCCTATACCATTACCGGTCGTAATGTTAGCCAACATTTGGAGACCACTCCCGCACCAGGAGATTATAAGCCAGAAATGTATGACCCCAAGGGTCACACCCCAGCCTTTACGTTCGGCATGAAATTGAAACAGGAACGAGTCAGTGATACTCCAGGTAAGTGGGCATACACTTCGAAGTCCTTTTGAGCATGTTTGCCTGTTTTGTGAATATAAAATTTAAAAATTATTATTTATTCAGCACCCACTGCCTATGAACCCGAAAAACACACCCTAGATCACACACCAGCCTACACTTTTGGTAGTAAAACCGTAACTAAAACGGTTGTTGATGCACCAGGTATGAAACTGCAAGAATCAAAGAAAAATATTAGAATCGAAACATTTTATAAAAATCTGAAAAGAATCCGAACTGAGGATCGGCGAATTTTTTTCTATAGAAAAAAAAATATGTGAATATGGCGAATTTTTTTCTATAGAAAAAAAAATATGTGAATATGGCGAATTTTTTTCTATAGAAAAAAATATCCGAGCTGAGGTTCGGCAAATGATTTTTATAGAAAAAAATATCTGAACTGATGTTCCGCGAATTTTTTTTCTATAGAAAATAATTTGAACTGGTTCTCGGCGACTTTTTTCTATAGAAAAATATTGGAATTCGGCCAATAAAGTCCGAATTGAGGTTTACGCTCCTATCCCCTGTTAACTGCATGTCCAACCTTCCTTGTGTCTTCTTTTGCATTTATCTCTTAATTCTCTATTTTTATTAACTTTCCTTTCTACTCTTTTTACATACAAAAACAAAAAAACAAACAGCTCCCGGTCATTATCATCCAGAAAACTATAACCCCGAACACTCTCCTGCATACACCTTTGGTCACAAAACATCAATAATGCCAGGTAAGAAGCAGAACCCAAACAGAGACTTTACAAAAGTGCCACACTCAATAATCATTTACATTCGCATGCTATGCATTTCAATCGATTCATCGATTTTTCTATCCTCTTTTCGAAGGCTTATTTTTTAATATTATTTTGTAAATATTTAATTTTTATTATTTTCCTAATTTATATTTTTTCTTTTCATTTCATTTTTTTATTTACATTAAAAAATCTGTGTGTATATATACATATGTGTGTATGTGATTTTTCGTTATATGTATATGTTTATATCAAATATATAAACGTGTTTTTCGCGTACAGTTATGCCACGAGGTCCTTATGTTGAAGATCGCATTATGCAGAGACGTGAAAGACGTATGAAAAGTCCTGGTAAGAGTTAGTCAGTTAGGAAATCTACATATATAGTCACAAAACTTTGGCAGAAATATTTGAATTTGGCTCGATTCCAAAAATAAAATTCCACTAACAATTGCTTAAGAAATTTGTCTAAATAACTTAGCTTTAATTTCTAATCACATGTGGAAGATGGTTGCTAAATATATTTATAGAAAATATTTTAAAATTGTTTGAATTTGATATTTATATTAATAATTAGAATAATCTTCATATTGCTAACAAGTACTTCCCTAAAGTTTCAAGTTTCGGATGGCAGCATAATTCTTAATCGATATTATGAATTACACAAAAATAGGGCAACCAAATTAGTACCTTATACCCATCACCTCAATATTATTCCTATACGATTATTTTCTTTCTCTGGAATTATATCTTAGATCATAGCAACAGGGATATAGCCTTACAGGCGAAAACTCAAAAAAGGAAGAACTCCTTACAGTTATATATCTAAAAAATTGAGGTATTCTTAATGGTCCACCATTTACAGAAGACATCTACATTCATTTATCTTCACGGTCTGGTAACTATAGAATAACTATTCCGAAAGATTGGATGTGCAAAGCTTAAGGGATCTTCTTAAAAAGGTCTACAAATGGAAGACCCAAGTGTCTATAGAGGTCCTCATAAGGAGTACTTTTATGAACGGAGAAGCCCTTCTAAAGACTTATATACAAAATTCGCAATTAAAAACGTTGTGAAGTTCGAACGAACAAAACTTTTTGTATTCTCCACCGTAAACATTACAAATAACACAACTCGAACGATATTTAATGTCAAGATAAATTGCTGCCACGATAAAACGAAATACAAAACTACAGGCACTAATATTGGAAAATTTGGCTGGGACCTTCAACATATCAAAAATGAAGCTCGATCGTTCAGACAAGGTCAAACAACAAATTACACCCACTTCGTAATGGTAAAATATAAAATGGTTAAAATCGAGCATTATACATAATTTGTCGTAGGAAGATTTGTAGGTCACAATGGGAACTCAAAATATCAAATTTGCGAACACGAAAACATGTTCAAAATCTTTTACATAACGTAAATTAGAAGGCACAATTTATATGAGGTCTATAATGGACGGATTTTTATAATAGAAAATGTGTCAAAGAATGAAAATCAGAACAAGTAAAACCGATATTAAGTTCGACACGGCCGAACTTTTCACCATGAGGATGACATTCAAAATATCTAAAATTAATAGGGGCTCTTAGGAGAAAACTCATATTATGATAGGACCTTGAACGTAGCGAAAATTACGTGGATCAAGTAAACAAGTGTCACTCGGTGTTGTCGACAGATATATACCCTCGCCCTATAGTTTGCAAAGGATGTTGACCATTTGTGTGGGAGATACCAGAAAGAGTGGACCAATGGGTCCCATCTTCGGACTTGATCTAGACATGGTAAAGATACCAGGTTGTGAAAAGTTTGCTTCAAATCGGACATTCCATTAGCCTGATATTGGATTTATAAATATTGAACATTTTGACCCTCTGTGGGGGAGGTACCAGAAGGAGTGGACCAATGGGTCTCATCTTTCCACTTGATGTAGGCTTGGTAATGATAATAGTTTGTACAAAGTTTCTTTAAAGTCATATAGTCCGTTTGCATGTTATTATAAAATTAATTTTTAGCACAATTTTGACCATTTTGTGGGCTAAGTACCAGAAGGAGTGGACCGATATTCCTCATCTTCGAACTTAAACTAAGTTATTAAGATGTGCAAAGTTTGGAGTTATCGTGAGCAGACAGACGGACATGTGTAAATCGACTACAAATTTTTTGAAACGGATTTGGTCCAAAGAAACACATTTTCACCGTACCGAAGTGTATATACCCTCATTAACCATAAGGCTGAGGGTATAAAAAATGATTATTTAAATTCTCAATATACCTAACAGTGGGTGCTAGCCCCCTATAGCCCCCACTCTCAATCTTGGGACAATATTAATAATTTTTTGTACAAGGATGTGCTATTAAATTTTAATAAGGTGGAATCTTTGTAATTAACTTTAAATTGGCCACATGAATTGAAAACTGGCTTAAATTGCAAAGGAATCGAATAAATAAATGTTAATCCATATGGGGCCTACACCAAAATTTGGACCATTTACAATATCAAACATCCTAGGAGTACTAGCAATGTCTGTGCAATATTTCAGAGCTCTATCTTAGATATTGCGATCTCTATGAAAAATGACAAATTTAATATACACTTCAACTTCTGGTAGAGGGTTTGAACATATAAATTCCAAAAAATTCTGAATAAGTAATTGATATTGAGACTTTATAACTACTTAGAACCCCAAAATATCAAATTTGGTAGAAACGCTTGGCCAAAAATTAATAAAATTGCGAAAATTTGACGGCACCGTTATGTGGGACTATAATATAGAATATTTCGATGTGTTGAAAACGGAAAGATAAATGTAATATACACTCCCCTTTGTTGTGGAAGGTCTATGCGAACATCTATTAGTATTTCTAAAGGTTAAATAATATTGATAAAGGGTATATACCTAAGAATTCCATATTGTGATCCTATAAGAATTCATATTAATGTTCTAAAGCAAAACATATTGGTAATATTTAAGTAGAATTGTTTTGGTGAAATTATTGGTCTTCTATTCCATGGTATTCCATAGTGACCCTTTGGACTTCAATAAGAATTCTTCTGGTTTTCTATAGGAACTTCTGTTTAAAATTATTCAAGATCTTCTATGTTTGTATGCCCTTTGTGCATATGTTTGTAACAGGCAAAAGGAAACGAGATAGACACATGGTTCCTTTTGAGAATATGCATAGAATCACTTTCTGAGACGATTTATGCCTGTCCGTCCGTCTGTTGATGTTAAATTATGAACAAAGTACAGGTCGCACATATCATTCGATTTGGATGAAATTTGGCCCAAGGGCGAAATTAAAATTGGGAAAAATCGGATCAGATTTAGATATATATATATATATATATATATATATGTGTACCAAAGACCCTATACATCTTTCGATTTGCACGAAATTTTGCACAGCGTACTGAATTAGGTCTAGAAAGGTTCGCCAAAGTCCCTATATATCTTTCGATTTACTCGAAATTTCGCACAGCGCATTGAATTAGTTTTAGAATGACGTATGTCAAGTTTAGTGACAATCGGTTCAGATTTACATATAGCTCCTATGTATATTTTCGTCCCATTTTAAGTAAATGGTGCATTAAAGACTAGCTGGGCCGATTGACAGAAGGTACTGAAATAAATATAAATTAATCTCGGGATTGATGTTAGTTGGTTTACATATAAATAAAGATCACATTTTTAAGTTAGATCAATTTCGTGTCAATTCCTTCCTGTATGTCAATGTTCCTTACTTTGGTATGCTGTGCGAAATTTCACATCAATCAGAAAAATTGTGGGGTGTTTGAGTAAAATCGGGCAAACAACATATATAATCTGAACCGATTATCACCAATTTCAATGGGGGTCGCCCTTGAATGAGATGTGCCAAATTTCATTTCATTTGTTTCTTAAATGTGACTGGCAAATACACGGACGGAAAGACAAATTGTGGTAGAGGGCATAAAATGGAAGAACATACCTATATCATTTATTGGTATATTGTATAACATAGTAATATACGTTTGGGTACATTATTCCTTATATTCTGTAGGGAAGTTATAAAAATTCGAATTTGAAAAAAAGTCTACTCACATGAAATTCAGTCATTTTTGAAACACTCCTCCATATAGTACGGCATTAAAAAGTTACAAAATATGAACGGTGTTCCGGGAACACTGCAAGAGAGCAAACACAAAATTAAAAATTCGTTTTTTTAAATTAGAATAATTACTTATTTACAATGACTGCTGCTTTCGGGCTTCCAAAACATTATTTGACGGTCTTTAGGTATCTCTAGAATAAGTTAATATTTATAAACTTTTATTACAAAATTAAATTCTCACCTAAATATTGTTGTAAGCCAGGTAAAAGATATTTTAATAAAATTCTTTTGCACCAGCTAGGTCTTATATAACGCTAGAATTAAAAAAATATATATTTGAATTAAATATATTAAATTGTTAATACCAATTAAATACAATGCACTTGAAATTACTACCGCACACTATTTTGAGATTATTAAACAAATTCTATTTTCTAAAATACTGTAAAAATACTCACTCAATAATGCTAACCCCCCGTTTTGTATACAATTTATTTCCCACTAATAACAAAGTAATCACCCTACACCCATTAATAAATTGATGTCATTTTATTAATTTTTTTTTTAGTTATTTAAATATAAAAATAAATAAAATATTTTTTTTTATTTTCACATTAATTTTGCGCCACCACCATTTATTTACACGTCGTCATGCAATTTGCTGCAAATCCCCAAAATAAATTCCGAATCCATGCACTCTGTAGTACGCAATGTTGTCATCTTAGAGAATGGCAACACCACACAACAGCTATTGCAACAAAAACATCAAAAAGAACAACAACAAAAGGCCACCTCCACAACGACAACAACAACAGTAACTGAAATTCACACCGTAAATGGTACAGATAAATTGGCAGGAGTTTTAACAAATGGCGATACCGGATTGGCCAAAAACAGCAACACCACCATGACCACTGTTAAGAAACAAACTTTGTTAAATGGCAATGTCGTTAATGACACCACCGCAACCACCAAATCAGTATCGCCCACAAATCAATTGGCTAATTTGAAATTAAATGATGCTTTGACCACTGGCACAAATACGCAAATCACACAAAAATTGGAAAAAATCAATGGTTTGAATGGTGAAAGTGGCCATGTGGTGACCACCACTGTACACACCACCAGTAATGGTTACAAAGAGGAAGGTAATAAGAAAATTCAGGCCAAGGGAAGTGCTGATATAAAACAATCGAATGCTGCTAGTGGTTCGTGTAATACCGTCGTGTCGGCTGATGGTACGACCACAACAACGGTAAAGTCGGCCAAGAGTTCCAGTGTTAAATATGCCGTTGAAGCCAGTTCCATACAAGAAGAAATTATCAGGTAACCGAAAAAGAAAAAAAAATAAATTAAAAACCAAGCTTTATTAACCCCTAAACTCTCGAACCCTTATTCTAGGGGATATTTCGAAAATGATATAGGTTGAGCTACATCACTAACCACCACCTCCCCCGACCTAACAAATCCCACCAAAACCAAAAAAATCAAATAAAACATTCATTCATTGCCTAACATGAATTTTTCATAAATGTTGGAAAATTTTCAATTCTTAGGTTATTTAGGAATGAATATTTTTTATTAATACATGTTGTTGTTGTTTTTCCCCATATCTGCCTATAGCTCCTAATGTCTATAGAATTCCCACAGTATTGGGTATCAGCAAAGAGGGTAACATACGCTCAGCACCGGCCTTCTCCATGGCTGGCCGTGAAAAACCTCGACAACTGCCAACTTTACTATTTCCCGGTCCAGGATATTATGATTCCGAGTATACAGCCATAAAACGTAGATCACCAATGTATTCGATGGGTGGTAAACACAAGCTACCCACTGATGATAATATGAAACCTGGACCAGGTGCTCATTGCCCGGAGAAGGTAAGTGTAGACCTAATTAAAAAATTAATCTTTAAAAAATCCCCAACTTGTTTGGATTTTGAAAAATTAATCTTTAAAAAATCCCACCTTGTTTGGCCTTTGAAAAATTAATCTTTAAAAAATCCCCACCTTGTTTGGCCTTTGAAAAATTAATCTTTAAAAAATCCCCACCTTGTTTGGCCTTTGAAAAATTAATCTTTAAAAAATCCCCACCGTGTTTGGCTTTTGAAAAATTAATCTTTAAAAAATCCCCAGCTTGTTTGGCCTTTAAAAAATTCTACTTTAAAAAATCCCCACCTTGTTGGCCTTTAAAAAATTCTACTTTAAAAAATCCCCACCTTGTTTGGCCTTTGAAAAATTAATCTTTAAAAAATCCCCACCTTGTTGGCCTTTGAAAAATTCTACTTTAAAAAATCCTCGCCTTGTTTGGCCTTTGAAAAATTCTACTTTAAAAAATCCACGCCTTGTTTGGCCTTTGAAAAATTCTACTTTAAAAAATCCACGCCTTGTTTGGCCTTTGAAAAATTCTACTTTAAAACTCCACGCCTTGTTTGAGGTTTGAAAAATGCTACTTTAAATAATCCACACCTTGTTTGGGGTTTGAAAAATTCTACTTTAAAAAAATCCACGCCTTGTTTGGGGTTTGAAAAATTCTACTTTAAAAAATCCACACCTTGTTTGGGGTTTGAAAAATGAATCTTTAAAAAAATCCACGCCTTGTTTGGGGTTTGAAAAATTCTACTTTAAAAAATCCACGCCTTGTTTGGGGTTTGAAAAATGAATCTTCAAAAAAATCCACGCCTTGTTGGCCTTTGAAAAATTCTACTTTAAAAAATCCCCACCTTGTTTGGCCTTTAAAAAATTCTACTTTAAAAAATCCACGCCTTGTTTGGCCTTTGAAAAATTCTACTTTAAAAAATCCACGCCTTGTTTGGCCTTTAAAAGATTCTACTTTAAAAAATCCACGCCTTGTTTGGGGTTTGAAAAATTCTACTTTAAAAAATCCACGCCTTGTTTGGCCTTTGAAAAATTCTACTTTAAAAAATCCACGCCTTGTTTGGCCTTTGAAAAATTCTACTTTAAAAAATCCACGCCTTGTTTGGCCTTTGAAAAATTCTACTTTAAAAAATCCACGCCTTGTTTGGCCTTTGAAAAATTCTACTTTAAAAAATCCACGCCTTGTTTGGCCTTTGAAAAATTCTACTTTAAAAAATCCACGCCTTGTTTGGCCTTTGAAAAATTCTACTTTAAAAAATCAACGCCTCGTTTGGCCTTTGAAAAATTCTACTTTAAAAAATCCACGCCTTGTTTGGCCTTTGAAAAATTCTACTTTAAAAAATCCCCGCCTTGTTTGGCCTTTGAAAAATTCTACTTTAAAAAATCCCCGCCTTGTTTGGCCTTTGAAAAATTCTACTTTAAAAAATCCACGCCTTGTTTGCGGTTTGAAAAATTCTACTTTAAATAATCCACGCCTTGTTTGCGGTTTGAAAAATCCACGCCTTGTTTGGGGTTTTGAAAAATTCTACATTAAAAATCCACGCCTTGAAAAATCCACCCCATGAAAAAATATTCCTTTAAAATTTAATTTTTTTTCTTTTTTATTTCTTTCCAGATAAATCTCTCCAATGTTCCAGCCTATAGTTTTGGCATAAAACACTCTCCCTATTTGGGCTATATTCGAGAACATCATGATTATGGTTTTTCTGGAATTTGTTAAACAATCTCTTCCCATGGAATTTACACCGAACTTATTTTCGCTTAAATGATCCCCTTTTAATTTGCTGATGCCTTGTATTGTATTTTATTTTTTTAACTTATTCGTCCTAAATTATAATTATTTTTAATAAATATTTTTGAAACGTGATTTTTATTTTTTGTTAATCTTTTTAAACCAAAAACAAAAAAAAAATAAACTTTGTCTCGAATACTAATATTTTAATAAATAACTGTGTTATTTTCTAATTTTTGTTTTGTTTAATGCAACGACTTTTATTTAATAATACGTTTTTTTCTATTTTTTATATATTAACACAATTTTTATAAACATAAAAGCAATGTACATTATGTATAATATACTAAAACACACAATTGTGTCTTCTAACTAAAAGTAATAATAAAAACCATTTGTGGCTATTTTTAAAATTAAGAACAACAAAAATGAAAGAAATATTAACGAAGAAAAAAACTCAAATATTGTAATAAAAGTTAACATTTTCAATTAAACAAATTAATAAAAAAAAAACTTAAAAATAATTGATGTTTTCATTTATAAAGGGTAAGGTTAGGAAATTAATAGTACCTATATACATACATATGAGTATTTAAATGGTGTATAAAAATCCGAATTTAATTTCTAGGTGGTAAAAAGGTCACGCTATGTTGGCCCTAAGAAAAAATATATATTCTTAATTCTTAACAAAATCCAAGCATAGTTGAGCCTTACAAAAATTTACTTGAAAAAAATCTCTAGTAAGGTAGCCCTTGGAAAAATTTTGTTTGCAAAATCGTCGATTAGTTTAGTCTCAAACATTTTTATTTTAAAAATCCTGATTATGTTGACCTTTTGAATTTTTTTATTCAATGCTTAATTTAACCTGGTGAAAATATTCTTAAAAAAATCCTCGTTTAGATTGGTCTTAGAAAAAATAATCTTAAAAAATCAACACTTCTATAAGACTTCAGAAAAAATGTATTCATTAAAAATGTGACGTCAGTGTTAACTATGCCGTTGAAGCCAGTTCCATACAAGAAGAAATTATCAGGTAACCAAAAATAAGAAAAATCCACACTTATCCACGATTCCTGACACTTCTAGTCCTCAACATATACCATTCTTCGGTCTTTTCAGTGTTTGTTTTGCAAGTTTTTTTTTCGAAAAATCTCAAAAATGGTTTCACAAGCCAATATATATTTCAAATATAAAAAATATTGCAATACAAATCATTACATTTTGTCCTTATTTATACGTATGTGCAAATATTTTATTTAAAAAAAAATCATGAATTGCTTTGGAAAAGACAAATTAAAAAAATTACTTCAAATTTCCAATGAACTTCGTAACATATTTGAATTTTTCCCCAATTCATAGGATCCATTCAGGTTTTGAAGGTATCATTTTAGGTTCAGGTATTAAATATATTTTCTTTTCACCCAAATGTGGAGTATGACGTATTGAAAATGAAGGAGCCGGTACTGATTTGTGTTTTATATACTGGAATAAATTTGAATTATGATTAATTATAAGATACTAGATATAAACTAGACACAGTTCAGGAGACTATGTCATTTTAAATTGTCTGTTAATAGGTTCTGAGAAACTCCCATACCATATTCCAGACAAAAAACTTAGTGGATTATTGGGACCTGTAAAATGTCCTTATATTGATGGGTGGATTTTTGCGCCCTGTTAAAATAATATACTGAACATTATTTGGTGAAACGATTTGTATTCACCAGGCAAAATCAAATTTAAAAATTTCTCGACACCTACTTTATATTGTTGATGTGATAAATTATGGACCAACATCGAAAATAGGATATGCTAAAACCTGGATTATATTAAAATATATTTTTTGGTAAAATATTTAGATGTGCCAAGTTTGGATCAAATCCGACCATTCCATTCGTTTGATATTTGATCAACAAATTTTCAAATTGTTGACCCTCTGTTTGGGAGATACTAGAAAAAGTGGGCCGCTAAGTCCCATCTTCCATCATTATAAAGGCATAAGGTTGTGCAAAGTTTCTTTTGAATCTTTTTGCATGATATTATTAAATTCATTTTCACCATTTTGTGTTGGGAGGGGCCAGAAGGATGATGAGATGGATCGCAGGTTGAAGCTACAGTTCAACCACCTCATAGGTATTACATCGGCATAACCCGTAAGAAAGCTGACATTAAGAGGCTTGAGGAATCTGGGCCCAAAACTGTAATGTCCAATGCTTAACAACAAGAGACCTCACCGCTCCAGCAGTCGCGCCTCCTTTATCCCAACCTATCTACAGAATCAAACCCAATAGATGGTCCTATATTATTTATTTATTTAAACTCTTACATGTACACAAAGCCTTATTTGGCCAATTATTATGAATACATTATGCAAAATCGTTGATATATGGCAGCAATTTTAAACAATGATTCGAGTTGGCATTCACTGGTCGAGAAAGACACGGTTCGTTTCGGATCGTAAACACAATTTAACACCTATCTCAACTATCCGATCATCATCAGAGGTACCTGAGGCTGAAAAGTTCATTGCTAACAAGTCGGTTATTCGGATATGGTGAAATAGGACTAAAATATATAGGAAATCTTAACCGATTTTCACCAATCGGTCCTTGAACAATTAAATGAGCTCCGCTAAATTTCATATTATATCGGATAATACCATGCATAAATCGACTCATAAGTTGACTCTATGCCTATCCTCAAAAATAACTATTGGTCTATATGGTTTCTAATGACAAGTCAAGACGAGGTTGTATTTTTGCATGCCCTCCAAAATGTAATCTCAAGTGGTATTCTTTTCTCAAAGATTCTGAGAAAAGAATATCAAAATACCAAATTAAGGACAAATCCTAAATGCCAAAATACTAACAATATTGTATGAAAATGCGCATACACCTTCAAAAGGTCTAACATCGGTTTGTAGATGCTACTTTAAAATGTAGACTTAAATTGTATTTTTTGCGAATTGTCATTGTTGGCTACGATTAATCTTGGAGTTACATTTTGTATTAGATTTTAACAAACAAATGTGAAAGGGATACATCGTCATAGAATGATATGATAATTATATAGATGTGTCCTACTTCATAAAGATCAATACGTTTTTTTTTAATATAAGGGTATTTAATATTCAGAAAGAAGACTGATCAGTCTTTATCGTAAAATATCCGTCATTGAAAAGGCGGATGTTCGCATACATGTTCAAAATGGAGGAATTAATTTCTTCTTTTAATAAATCAGAAATATATTATATTCTGAAGAATGTCCATATGTTGATGTCGAGATATATGATCTATTATAGAAAATCACACCAACTCCCCTTATTCTAAATTAAATAATTTCAACTTACCCGTTCCGGACAATAGGCACCTGGACCGGGTTTCAAATGTTCGTCACTAATAACCTTGTGCCTTGTGTGCATGCTATATTTTGGTGGTGATTTACGAAAATGTTTACTATTATCTTCATATTGGCCAGGGCCGGGTAAAATAAAAGCAGGGATTTGTCTGGGTTTGTCGCGGCCAATTAACGAGTAGGCTGGTGCAGCTTTTATTTGGCTTTCTTTTGCTGTGCCCAGGGTGGTGGGTAAGTTATAAACATTAGGAGCTGAAAACGCAACAAACAATATGCATATTTTAATGCAATTAAAAATATAAAATCTCAGTACGTACCTGGAGTTGGCAAAGATTTTATAGCAATCGGTCTCTTTCCAAATGAAAATGCTGGTGTACTTTTTGTGGTTGCCAATATAGCCGTTTGTATATTATAACGTCCCGGTTCGGGTGGTGACCATTTCTTTAAATCATTAGGACGAAATTTCAATGAAAATGCCGGTGGTCTGTGTACACCTTTGTTGTAAATCCCGGCAACATTGTATTTTGCAGGACCATCTTCAATGTGCGAATGACGTCGTGTTGTTTTACGACTTATGGAATAGGCTGGTGCCGACTTCTTTTTAGAATCGATGATATTGGGGCCCAATAGGGGTGGTACAAGTTTATATGATGGTTTTCCCAGCGATTGATGGCCGGCATTTTTACCTTTACGTTGCGTCGTAGGCTGCCAAGGTTTTTGTTCAATATTTGTTCCCGCATTCAGAAGACGTTTCTTTGGCTCTTCTTTTTGTTGGCAAGAACTTTTGAAACGCGCTTGCAAACGTTTGGATGTTTTGTAAACCTGGAGAAACATAGACAATTAAAGCGGAATTATATTTATTTGGTGATTATATAACAAATTTCTTACCATATTTTATTTTCTAAAATTCTATTTCCAAATTTTTTTTAACCAACTTTTTTTTTTTTTTTTTTTTTTTTTTTTTATTATTATTTTGGTTGGCCCACTTTCTATAGGGATAGAAGGTTTAGTGCCATGTATCCGTATGTAGCTTTGCTACGAATTTGACTTTATCCATAGATGGTGGTTTGTGTTTTGCAGGTTGACTTCGATCTTCTTTAAGAATTTGACCACAATGTTCAGACTTTCTAAGCCTTGTGTATCAGTGAACTCTTCTACTGTGAAGGAGTCACATAGTAGCGAAAAGCATCTTCTTTTGCTATTAAATTTACGAAAATTAAAAATTTCATGCGCAGCTGTTTGGATTTTGTTGAACGACTCGTAATTTATAGGTTATCCGTATTTAAAAACACACGTGTTAGTTAAGCGAACGCTTAACAACCGCCATTTTGTAAAAATCTATTTTTAAGCCCGTGGGCGTGTAGTACTCATTTAAAATTTTTTTACGTCTTTCTTGTGAGCCGTCCGAGGACGAACTGTTTTAACCAACTTGACGTATCGTGCACAGCTACCCTAAAAATAACGGAAATATTCCATATGAATACTCAAACGTAAGTGTGACGTAAAGTATGTAGTCACAATCGGAGATGCCAACACACAAAACATAAAAAAAATCACCAAATGATATTGGATACACAATAATAATATTTGAGGTTCCAAGGAGAGGGAGGTAATACGAGTATATAGTGGAAAAATATTCAAAGGTAGGAAGATTTGTTACCCAATAACAAATTACTCCCTCTGAAAAGTGAGAAAAAGAACGGCTGGGTATACAAAAAACCGGAGAAGTGTAGAGAGGCCAATTGAAATTACTAGGGGAGAAGATTACTACACATTCAGATTGAAGTATAAGAAATCGGAAGCGGTAAATTAGTATAGACCAAAGCTCTATAACATTCACCCTAAAACATAAAAAAACTAGCTACTACTTTGATAATAAGGACCCTGAATGTATAACCTCAAAATCGATCTATCTTGCTGACAATCTCAATGCGTACATCTACAACAATGATTGCAATCGGTAGAATAGAAGCAACCACCACCAGAACCAGAATAGACACTTGACCTATCGAAGGTCTATGATACCGTCAACCAAGCGAAGCTGTTCGAAAATATAGTAAAGACAAATCTTCGACCGTGTTTGAAACGTTAGATAATCAACTATATGTGTGGACGCCAGTCGTATGTGGAATTCAGAAACAGGAAGTCTAAACCCTGTAGAGTGAAACAGGGAGTTCCCCAAGGAGGAGTGATATCTCCGGAACTATTCAACCTCTACATTTCTGATATTCCACAACCACCGTACGGCATAGAGATCGTAATGTATGCTGATGATTGTACGATCATGGATCGGGTCCCATTATTGATGACATATGTGAGAGGTTAAATTTCTACATAGCCGATCTGGTTAAAATATTCCATCTGAAAATATCCGCCACAAAATCAACAGCCACACTGTTCACCACATGGACGGTTGAAATGAAGCTTCCACTGAACATAATGGTCGATGGAGAACTGATTTCGACCACCAACAACCCCAAGATACTGGGAGTAACGTTCGACAGCCTTCGTCACTCTTTATGCGATAAGTTTAGAAGTAGGAACAAGGTCCTCAAGTCGCTTACCGGCAGCACTTGGGGCGCTGACAAAGAAACCTTGTTGACCTCTTACAAATCAATAGGCCGGTCAGTGGTAAGCTATGCGGTGCCAGTGTGGTTCGCGAATGTAAGTGATACGCAGTGGGAGAATATCAAAACCTGCCAGAATGCTGCTCTGAGAAGTGCAACAGGGCGTCTCCTCATGACTCCAGTGGAACATCTTCATGAGGAGATGAAGATCTTACCCGTCCATCGACACAATTACACGTTGTCGATGCAGTACTTGCTTGGATTCTATCGTCGGGAACACCCCTGGTATAGTCTTATGGACAGGACTCCCCCCCAGACACGTCAAGAAAATCTTCATGATCTAGAGAGAGAGAGAGGTCGAAAGGTATAAGCGTGAACCCCTAGATCAAGGAGACTATGGACGCAACCCGTTCAAGTTGCAACATTCTTGAATTTGGAGGTAGAGGAAGCAGAACCAGTCATTGAATGACCCACCGCATGTATTCTGTTGCTACAACAACAACAAGAATCTATGGAGGATCCAACCGTTAAAAATCCGAATTTAATGAGGTGGAAAACTGCTGGTAAAGTGAGGATGGAGAGGAGGTGGAAACGATCGGGCATCTAGCCATCCAAAGACCCATGCAGTAGGCACCTAATGTTTAGTGGATATGAAATAAAATCTTTAACATTTTTCCGATATAGGACAAAACATCATTTATAGCTCTGCCAAAAACTTGTCACGGTTGAGCTACCAGCCCTAACCTTTCTATTCTCATTGACACTTTTTATTTTCTTAATTCCTTTCTTTTATGATCAAATTCTTTTCCATCGCCCTAAACGGCGACAAAGCCTTGGTACTCACCCGAACTTTAGCGTTACCTTTAGTAATATCTGAAAGAATAAAAATGATATTCTACGAGTCTGGAATATTGTTTTTTTTTAATATATTTGAATCTGGACTTTAATCATTTCAATAAACATTTATGGTTACATCTTCTATTTATTTATTTTATACTCCTATTTTTATTATTATTTAGGTATTAAATTACATTATTATTTACTTATTTCAATAATCATATCTCCAAAATCTTCAGATGTGAATTTTTGAATATGATCATTAAAGTTTCACGATTTTTTACGCATCAGAGAGATAAACGATTGTTTGGTGTACTCAACAACGCTGAGACGCCCAATGCAAACCGTTACTATTGTGTTTTGCCTCTTAGCCGTTTAGTAACTGGAAAAAGCTGCCGCCGTCAACAGAACCGTTCCCACTCTGTATTCTGCTTTACATCCATCTGTTGTTGGCCGGACAACACGTTGCACTTTTATTACTAAGATTTTTTGGTTTTATTTAGTGTAATTAATAAAAAAATATTATAAACTACGACAACAACCGTTAATAACAATATTCGGTTATAAAAATGGTGAGTAACAACACATTCCACCGGAGAAAGTCGTTGAGGGATTGAGTCATAGAGCAACGTGCTAAATTGAGCTTTAGCTTTGTACCCGGCTCATGATGGTCCCATTTCTACGAATCTGATGCAATAAATTCTAAATTTATGAATAATAATTTGAATCGATTTCTCCCCTCTAGGCTGCTGTCGAACGTAAAGGTACCTTTAAGGTAGAATATTTACAAAAAATCGAAGAGGAAGTGCAACAACGATGGGAAAAGGAACATTTGCATGAAACAGATGCTCCCTTGGAGCCAAGGAAATCGTTGGATGAAAAGTTTATGGTCACCTTTCCCTTCCCCTATATGAATGGACGTTTGCATTTGGGTCACACCTTTTCGCTGTCCAAAGCTGAGTATGCCATACGTTATCATCGCCTGAAGGGTAAACGTGTACTCTGGCCATTTGGTTTCCATTGTACCGGTATGCCGATCAAGGCATGTGCCGATAAATTGAAACGGGAAATGGAAGATTTTGGTTATCCACCACAATTTCCTGCCGTCAAGGAGGAAGCGGCAGTTGTGGAAGTTCAAGCTGAGGTGCCTAAGGATAAATCGAAGGGTAAGAAGAGTAAGGCTGTGGCCAAAACCGGTTCGGCCAAATATCAATGGCAAATTATGCAAAGTTTGGGTCTAAAGGATGAGGAGATTAAGGAGTTTGCTCATGCCGAACATTGGCTGAACTATTTCCCTCCATTGGCTGTGAAGGATTTGAAGAGGATTGGTGTGCATGTAAGAAAAAATATTCACTTCTTTGTATTAGTAATATTAATAATATCCTTTGCTTACTCTTCTCCAGGTGGATTGGCGCCGCACCTTCATTACCACAGATGTAAATCCATTCTTCGATTCCTTTGTTCGTTGGCAATTTGTCCATTTAAAAAATCGTGGTAAGGTTATGTATGGCAAACGTTATACAATTTACTCACCTAAGGATGGACAACCCTGTATGGATCATGATCGTTCGACGGGTGAAGGTGTGGGTCCCCAGGAATATACCTTAATTAAAATGAAGGTATTGGAAAACAAAGGAAAATTGAGGTAATGATTTTTTCACATTTTCCCCTATTGAAACCCACCAGCAAAAGACAAATTTATTTTATAGTTCTATTAAGGCTCCCGTTTATTTGGTGGCTGCCACTTTGAGGCCTGAAACCATGTATGGTCAAACCAATTGCTGGCTGCATCCCGATATCAAATACATTGCCTGGAAGACAACACGCAATGATGAAGTTTGGGTAAGCACCCGCCGTGCTGCCCGCAACATGTCCTACCAAGGCTTTACCGCTGTTGAGGGTCAAGTAGAAGAGCTTCTTGAATTGACAGGTCAAGATTTGCTAGGCACTCCTCTCTCTTCCCCCTTGACCAGTCACAAAGTTATTTACACGTTACCCATGTTGTCGATCAAGGAAGATAAGGGTACCGGTGTTGTTACCTCTGTCCCCTCCGACTCTCCCGATGATTATGCCGCCTTGCTGGATTTACAAAAGAAGGAGGCATTCCGTCAAAAATATGGTCTTACCGATGAAATGGTTGTACCCTATGAACCCATCCCAATCATTGAGGTCCCCACTTTGGGTAACTTGTGTGCCAAATTTGCCTACGAGAAATTTAAGATTCAGTCTCAAAATGACAAGGATAAATTGGTGGAAGCCAAGGAATTGTGTTACCTTAAAGGTTTCTATGATGGCGTAATGTTGGTGGGCGATTTCAAGGGCAAAAAGGTACAGGATGTGAAAAAGGATTTGCAAAAGCAATTGGTCAACGCCAAAGAGGCTGATATCTACTATGAACCGGAGAAGACCATTATTTCACGTTCGGGTGATCAATGTGTTGTCGCCCTCTGCAATCAATGGTATTTGAATTATGGCGAAACCGAGTGGCAAGGACAAGCTAAGAAAATTTTGTCACAAATGGAAACATTCCACGAAGAGGCTAGAAATAATTTCGAACACTGCCTTGGATGGTTGCATGAATATGCTTGCTCGCGTACTTATGGTTTGGGTACCAAATTGCCTTGGGATGAACAGTGGTTGATTGAATCTTTGTCCGACTCCACCATCTACATGGCCTTCTACACCGTGGTTCATCTATTGCAAGGTGGTTCTTTCCGTGGTGAAAAACCCAGCCCCTTGGGCATTATGGCCGAGGAGATGACCTCCGCTGTGTGGGATTACATTTTCTTTAAGGAAACTCCCTATCCCCACAACTGTGGCATTCAAAAGGAAAAACTGGACATTTTGAGACGTGAATTTGAATACTGGTACCCCATGGATTTGAGAGTATCAGGCAAGGATTTGATACAAAACCATTTGACTTTTATGCTCTACAATCATGCCGCCATGTGGCCTAAGGATGAAACCAAATGGCCCAAAGGTGTGCGTGTCAATGGTCATTTACTTTTGAATTCCGCAAAAATGTCCAAGTCCGATGGTAACTTTTTGACTCTACACGAAGCTGTGGACAAGTTTTCTGCTGATGGCATGCGTCTGTGTTTGGCTGATGCTGGTGACAGTGTGGAAGATGCCAACTTTGTTGAAGCCACCGCTGATGCTGGTATTTTGCGTCTCTACACTTTCATTGAATGGGTTAAGGAGATGATTGCTGCCCGCCCTGCCATGCGTAAAGATGCGCACCACACCTTCAACGACAAGGTGTTCATTAGTGAAATGAACTTGAAGACAAAACAGACGGATGAATTCTATAAGAAAATGTTATTCAAGGAAGCCCTGCGTTCCGGGTTCTATGAATTGCAATTGACCCGTGACAAGTATCGTGAATTGTGTGGTGCCCAAGGAATGCATGCCGATTTGGTCTTTGAATTCATTCGCCGTCAAGCTTTGCTTATGGCACCCATCTGTCCTCATGTTGCTGAACATGTTTGGGGTCTATTGGGTAATAAGCAATCCATACTCCTAGCCAGCTGGCCTGAAGTTGGTCCCATCAATGAAACGGACATTATGTGTTCTGAATATCTGATGGAAGCAGCCCATGCATTCCGTTTGAATTTGAAAAATTTGCTGCAAGTCAAGGGCAAGGGTGGCAAAGAAAAGGCCGTTGATCCAACATCAGCTAAACCCAATCGTGCTGTTGCCTGGGTTGCCAAAACCTATCCACCATGGCAATCGTGTGTATTGAATACTATGCGTGAATTGTATACTGCCAACAACAACTGCCTGCCGGATAACAAACTGATTTCCACTACCCTAGGACAAAAGGAAATCCTTAAGAAATATATGAAACGTGTTATGCCATTCGCCCAGATGATCCGCGAAAAGGTTGAAAGTGGTAAAGGTTTGGCTGCCATGGCAGTGTCCTTGGAATTCGATGAACGACAGGTGCTTCTAGACAATTTAGATTATTTGAAGAATACCTTAGATATTGAGGCTTTGGAAATTAAATATACCGATGATCCTGCCGCTCCTGAAAAGACACGCGAGGAAGTAAGGCCTGGAAATCCGTTTATAACATTTACCGTGGCGCCACATGTACCGGTGGTGTTTACCAATCCCGTTGAAAGGTCAGGGTTGTTCCAAGTAAATGCCGTGGTCTCAGAGGGTGAAACGACAAAGACCTTAAAAGAAAAACTGGCTAAGATTTTGGGCTTTAAGGGTAAGTCAAGCATTTTTTCTTTTCATTTTTTAAATTTTAATTGTATTTCATTTCCAATTTAGCTGATTTATCAACCTTGAAAATCTGGCGTTATGATGACCCTGTTATGGGCCATCGTAAAATGCCCGAATTCCAGGATTACAAAACTGGCAAATCTCTATTGACTGAAGGCTCTCTGGTGGTCGATGTTGAGAAACAAAGTATTACTTTGATTGAAGAGGGAAGTGGTGCTTCCATACCTGTAGGCCGCCACTTTATTTATGTTGTAGAGTAAAATATGGCGTTTTTTACGGTACCCTTTATTTTAAACATTACTTACAAATTATTTTCTTTTTATTTATATGAAGAATAAAATCAGGAACTGTATGCAAAGCATAATTGGTTAACGAAATGAAAAAATAATTAAAGAAACAACGAACGAATGTTTTTTATTCAATCATTCAGAGGTCAACGTGGGAACATAGCTTCGGGAAGCCAAGAGAAAAATATTCTTTTAAAAATCTACGCCTTGATAGCCTTGGGAAGTCATGAGAAAAATATTCTTTTAAAAATCTACGCCTTGATAGCCTTGGGAAGTCATGAGAAAAATATTCTTTTAAAAATCTACGCCTTGATAGCCTTGGGAAGTCATGAGAAAAATATTCTTTTAAAAATCTACGCCTTGATAGCCTTGGGAAGTCATTAGAAAAATATTCTTTTAAAAATCTACGCCTTGGGAAGCCTTGAGGAAAATATTCTTTTAAAAATCTACGCCTTGGGAAGCCTTGAGGAAAATATTCTTTTAAAAATCTACGCCTTGGGAAGCCTTGAGGAAAATATTCTTTTAAAAATCTACGCCTTGGGAAGCCATGAGAAAAATATTCTTTTAAAAATCTACGCCTTGGGAAGCCATGAGAACCTTTAATTGAAAGAAATTACCGGTTATAGTTCTCATGGTGTTTGATAGTTTCCCACTAAACTTGACACAATTATCGAGCGGTTAGATAATTATTGTGTTAAGTACCGTTAGGGTCTATTGGTGCAACAATCGCATTTGCTAAACATACAACAAAAATTTAAAGTAAATAAATGCGGGTGGTGCCAAGCGGAACTGCAATGAAAGTCGGGTATTTTTTATCTGTATGAGGTTAGAGCTGCAATGAAACATGAATTCGATTAAATTGAATCATTTGTATAAATTCCATTGCGGATTTGGGTTAAAACAACAGTACCAATTCACCACATTCGAAGAAAAGAACTAACTAAAGAAATAATTTCCACAATGAACATGTTAATGGTAACATTATCGGTATTATCCCTAATGGGTGTCCGGGGTAGAGTTTTGGAGCAAAAGGATATTGAAGGTATACCACGTTTGGATGGTCGCATTGTTGGTGGTCATCGCATTAATATCAAAGAGGCACCTCATCAAGTATCACTGCAAACATCTTCGCACTTTTGTGGTGGTTCCATTATCTCGAAGCAGTGGATTTTGACCGCGGCCCACTGTACTTAGTAAGTTTGGAAGATATAAAAAAAAAAACAAAATAAATATTTAATTTATATTGCAGTGGTAAAACTGCTGATCGTCTCAAGGTACGCTTGGGTACCTCCGAATATGCACGAGGCGGAGAACTCATAGATGTTGCAGAAATTGTTCAACATGAAAAATTCAATACCTCCAATGTGGACTATGATTATTCGCTGTTGAAATTATCGCGTGAAATTGAATTCGATGAAACGAAACAAGCCGCCAAGCTACCAGAAACCAAAGAAGATGTCAAGGAAGGTGATAATTGTAAGGTTACCGGATGGGGTAGCACCAAAAATATATTCGAACGTCGTAATTGGTTGCGACAAACTGAAGTTCCCATTTTCAATCAAGAAGAATGTTCGGAAAAATATCAGAGATTTGGTGGTGTTACGGAACGTATGATTTGTGCCGGCTATACTGAAGGTGGTAAGGATGCCTGCCAGGGTGATTCAGGTGGTCCATTGGTAACGGAAGATGGTGTTTTGGTTGGTGTGGTGTCATGGGGTTATGGTTGCGCTCGTCCCCAATATCCTGGTATTTATTCGAGAGTGTCTTATGTTCGTGATTGGATTCGCACCAACAGTGGTGTTTAAAGCAGATGTTATTTTGGAAAGTAAAAGAATTGAATGGATAAATAAAATTACTTTAAATTTCAACTAGATTAAAAAAATATATTTTTCTCAAGGCTCAACAAGGCTTCCCAAGGCGTAGATTTTTAAAAGAATATTTTTCTCAAGGCTTCAACAACAAGGCTTCCAAGGCGTAGATTTTTAAAAGAATATTTTTCTCAAGGCTTCAACAAGGCTTCCAAGGCGTAGATTTTTAAAGAATAATTTTCTCAAGGCCCAACAAGGCGTAGATTTTTAAAGAATATTTTTCTCAAGGCTCAACAAGGCGAAGATTTTTAAAAGAATATTTTTCTCAAGGCTCAACAAGGCGTATATTTTTAAAAGAATATTTTTCTCAAGGCTCAACAAGGCGTAGATTTTCAAAAGAATATTTTTCTCAAGGCTCAACAAGGCGTAGATTTTTAGAAGAATATTTTTCTCAAGGCTCAACAAGGCGTAGATTTTTAAGATAATATTTTTCTCAAGGCTCAACAAGGCGTAGATTTTTTAAAGAATATTTGTCTCAAGGCTCAACAAGGCGTAGATTTTCAAAAGAATATTTTTCTCAAGGCTCAACAAGGCGTAGATTTTTAAAAGAATATTTTTCTCAAGGCTCAACAAGGCGTAGATTTTTAAAAGAATATTTTTCTCAAGGCTCAACAAGGCGTAGATTTTTAAAAGAATATTTTTCTCAAGACTCAACAAGGCGTAGATTTTTAAAAGAATATTTTTCTCA